>NC_034183.2:60414139-60534139 GCF_002021735.2 Oncorhynchus kisutch
TCTTGGGGGTGGCACACAGGGAGTATGGCGACGCCAGGTAGGAGACCTGCGCCAACTTCCTGTGCTTACCGGAGAGCGAGAGAGACCGGGCAGGCACCGTGTTATGCTTTGGAGCGCACGCTGTCTCCAGTGCGGGGTGCATAGCCCAGTGCGGTATATACCAGCTCCTCTTATCGGCCGGGCTAGAGTGGGCATCGAGCCAGGTAAGGTTGGGCAGGCTCGGTGCTCAAGAGCTCCAGTGCACCTGCACGGTCCGGTCTATCCAGTGCCACCTACACGCACCAGCCCTCCGGGTGGCAGCCCCCCGCACCAGGCTTCCTGTGCGTGTCCAGAGCCCAGTACTCCCTGTTTCTCCTCCCCGCACTCGCCCTGAGGTGCGTGTCCTCGGCCCAGTACCACCAGTGCCGGCACCACGCATCAGGCCTATAGTGCGTCCCGCCTGTCCAGCGCTGCTAGAGCCTTCCTCCTCTCCAGCGCAGCTGGAGTCTCCCGCCTATCCGGCGCTGCCAGAGCTCCCGCCCCTCAGTCCAGAGGCGCCAGTGCACCTCAGTCCAGAGGCGCCAGAGCCCCTCAGTCCAGAGGAGCCAGAGCCCCTCAGTCCAGCGCTGCCAGAGCCTTCCTCTCCAGCGTTGCCAGAGCCTTCCTCTCCAGCGTTGCCAGAGCTGCCCGTCTGCCCAGCGTCGCCTGAGCTACCCGTCTGCTCAGCGAAATCAGAGTCGCCAGTATGCCCAGCACCGCCTGAGCCACCCGTCTGACCAGCGCCGCCAGTGCCCCCAGTCTGCAAGGAGCCGTCAGTACCACCAGTCTGCAAGGAGCCGCCAGTCTGCAAGGAGCCGCCAGTGCCGCCAGTCTACAAGGAGCCGCCAGTGCCGCCAGTCTGCAAGGAGCCGCCAGTGCCGCCAGTCTGCAAGGAGCCGCCAGTGCCGCCAGTCTACAAGGAGCTGCCAGTGCCGCCAGTCTGCAAGGAGCCGCCAGTGCCGGCAGTCTGCAAGGAGCCGCCAGTGCCGCCAGTCTGCAAGGACCCGCCAGTGCCGCCAGTCTGCAAGGAGCCGCCAGTGCCGCCAGTCTGCAAGGAGCCGCCAGTCTGCAAGGAGCCGCCAGTGCCGCCAGTCTGTAAGGAGCCGCCAGTGCCGCCAGTCTGCCAGGATCCGCCAGTCAGCCAGAATCCGCCAGAGCCGCCAGTCAGCCAGGATCCGCCAGAGCCGCCAGTCAGCCAGGTTCCGCCAGAGCCGCCAGTCAGCCAGGATCCGCCAGAGCCGCCAGTCAGCCAGGATCCGCCAGAGCCGCCAGTCAGCCAGGTTCTGCCAGAGCCGCCAGTCAGCCAGGTTCTGCCAGAGCCGCCAGTCAGCCAGGATCTGCCAGAGTCGTCAGCCAGTACAGAGCTGCCCCTCGGTCCCGAGCTGCCCCTCTGTCCCGAGCTGCCCATCTGTCCCGAGCTGCCCATCTGTCCCGAGCTGCCCCTCTGTCCCAAGCTGCTCCTCTGTCCCGAGCTGCCCCTCTGTCCCGAGCTGCCCCTCTGTCCCGAGCTGCCCATCTGTCCCGAGCTGCCCCTCTGTCCCGAGCTGCCCCTCAGTCCAGTGGGTTCATTTAGAAGGGTCGCTGTGGTTAGGAGGCCACGGAAGCGGACAATGGGGCGGACTAAGACTATGGTGAAGTGAGGGCCACGTCCAGCACCAGAGCCGCCACTGCGGACAGATGCCCACCCAGACCCTCCCCAATAGGTTCAGGTTTTGCGGCCGGAGTCCGCACCTTAGGGGAGGGGGGGGGGGGTACTGTCACACCCTGATCATAGAAACATACAAAGCAAACTATGTTTTGTTTGGTCAGGGTGTGATCTGAGTGGGCATTCTATGTTGGATGTCTTGTTTGTCTGTTTCTGTGTGTGGGCCTGATATGGTTCTCAATCAGAGGCAGGTGTTAGTCATTGTCTCTGATTCAGAACCATATTTAGGTAGCCTGTTTGGTGTTGGGGTTTGTGGGTGATTGTTCCTGTCTTTGTGTTGGTTACACCAGATAGGGCTGTTTTTCACGTTGTTTTTGTATATTGTTCTATTTTCATCTTTATTAAAGATGTATCACAATAACCACGCTGCGTTTTGGTCCGCCTCTCCTTCAACAGAAGAATCCCGTTACATTGACATACTATAACATTGCTATGTATAATTCTGACTATTCAGTTATGTTTTCTGTACCATGTACAAAATACTTAACTCAAAAAGGTCTCTTTGACATCTCGTGTCACCTTAATTTCAATACATTACAAATGGCTGAATAATATTAGCATGATTTACAGAAGGGTAATTCATGTTTTATTGAGTGTTAGAGCGTTGGTTTTAATTCAGTGGTTCAGGGCAGAGCAATCGATCAATTTGAATATGCACACTTGTTAAACATAAATGACCATTTTGTAAATGACTAATTACATATTTGAGGTCTTTATTATTTTAAACCATAACAAATTGGGGGAAAAAAGGTTTATCTGTTTCTTTTGAAAGACACTTCTCAATAAAGATATGAGGTGGAAAAAAGTGTATAGTGTTTGAACCAGTTTCCTAGCTTTGTCATATTATACCATAAGCACCTCTCCCATCGTGTTGGTGTGAACCAGTGTTATTACAGAATGATTTATGGAGCCTTCTGTCTGCCAGGCAGAAAGTAGGATTTCATTGGGTTCAAAGCTTTAACATCCTGAAGGTTGTTATTATTAGTGGACTGGCTGTTGACGACCAGGTATTCATCATCTCCTTTTATTTCTTGTATTTCTAGACTTTTTTGTTGCTGTTGTAAAAGACCAATAAACATATCCATTATAGAAAATATTTTTTTTCTTCTATATTTCTTGTGCAACACATTGATGTCCTCTTAATCTTTCCCACAGTAGTTGTGGGTCAAGACTGTCTCCAAACTGATATGTGAAGTATGGTCTATGTTACATTGCCATTCATTGTTCCCTTACTTCATTGTATTTGTGGTTACATTAAAACCCTGAGGGAGTGCGTAGATAGACTGTGCACAGACACACAATATTGTTGTAATATTCACTTTTTCCTCTTTTTACCCAACATGAATGACTGATAGAGATTGCCTCTTATACAGTGCATTCAGAACGTATTCACACCCCTTGACTTTTCCACATGTTGTGTTACAGCCTTATTCAAAATGGATCTAAAAAATCATCAATCTACACACAATACCCCATAATGACAAAGTGAAGACAGGTTTTTAGACATTGTAGCAAATGTATACAAAATAAACAGAAATACTTGTACATGATTGTACATGGTTTGGAACGGCACACACCTGTCTATTTATTTATTTTTGATTTCACCTTTATTTAACCAGGTAGGCAAGTTGAGAACAAGTTCTCATTTATAATTGCGACCTGGCCAAGATAAAGCAAAGCAGTTCGACACATACAACAACACAGAGTTACACATGGAGTAAAACAAACATGCAGTCAATAATAAGGTATAAACAAGACTATATACGATGTGAGCAAATGAGGTGAGATAAGGGAAGTAAAGGCAAAAAAAGGCCATGGTGGCAAAGTAAATACAATATAGCAAGTTAAACACTGGAATGGTAGATTTGCAGTGGAAGAATGTGAAAAGTAGAAATAGAAATAATGGGGTGCAAAGGAGCAAAATAAATAAATAACATAAATACAGTAGGGAAAGAGGTAGTTGTTTGGGCTAAATTATAGGTGGGCTATGTACAGGTGCAGTAATCTGTGAGCTGCTCTGACAGTTGGTGCTTAAAGCTAGTGAGGGAGATAAGTGTTTCCAGTTTCAGAGATTTTTGTAGTTCGTTCCAATCATTGGCAGCAGAGAACTGGAAGGAGAGGCGGCCAAAGAAATAATTGGTTTTGGGGGTGACCCTAGAGATATACCTGCTGGAGCGCGTGCTACAGGTGGGTGATGCTATGGTGACCAGCGAGCTGAGATAAGGGGGGACTTTACCTAGCAGGGTCTTGCAGATGACATGGAGCCAGTGGGTTTGGCGACGAGTATGAAGCGAGGGCCAGCCAACGAGAGGGTACAGGTCACAATGGTGGGTAGTATATGGGGCTTTGGTGACAAAACGGATTGCACTGTGATAGACTGCATCCAATTTGTTGAGTAGGGTATTGGAGGCTATTTGTAAATGACATCGCCGAAGTCGAGGATGGTAGGATGGTCAGTTTTACAAGGGTATGTTTGGCAGCATGAGTGAAGAATGCTTTGTTGCGAAATAGGAAGCCAATTCTAGATTTAACTTTGGATTGGAGATGTTTGATGTGGGTCTGGAGGGAGAGTTTACAGTCCAACCAGACACCTAGGTATTTGTAGTTGTCCACGTATTCTAAGTCAGAACCATCCAGAGTAGTGATGTTGGACAGGCGGGCAGGTGCAGGCAGCGATCGGTTGAAGAGCATGCATTTAGTTTTACTTGTATTTAAGAGCAATTGGAGGCCACGGAAGGAGAGTTGTATGGTATTGAAGCTTGCCTGGAGGGTTGTCCAAAGAAGGGCCAGAAGTATACAGAATGGTGTCATCTGCGTAGAGGTGGATCAGAGACTCACCAGCAGCAAGAGCGACATCATTGATGTATACAGAGAAGAGAGTCAGTCCAAGAATTGAACCCTGTGGCACCCCCATAGAGACTGCCAGAGGTCCAGACAGCAGAGCCTCCGATTTGACACACTGAACTCTATCAGAGAAGTAGTTGGTGAACCAGCCGAGACAATCGTCTGCCGACGAGGATGTGGTGATTGACAGAGTCAAAAGCCTTGGCCAGATCAATGAATATGGCTGCACAGTCATGTTTCTTATCGATGGCGGTTAATATATCGTTTAGGACCTTGAGCGTGGCTGAGGTGCACCCATGACCAGCTCCGAAACCAGATTGCATAGCAGAGAAGGTATGGTGAGATTCGAAATGGTCGCTAATCTGTTTGTTGACTTGGCTTTCGAAGACCTTAGAAAGGCAGGGTAGGATAGATATAGGTCTGTAGCAGTTTGGGTCAAGAGTGATCCCCCCCCTTTAAAGAGGGGGATGACCGCAGCTGCTTTCCAATCTTTGGGAATCTCAGACGACACGAAAGAGAGGTTGAACAGGCTAGTAATAGGGGTGGCAACTATTTCGGCAGATCATTTTAGAAAGAAGGGGTCCAGATAGTCTAGCCCGGCTGATTTGTAGGGGTCCAGATTTTGCAGCTCTTTTAGAACTTCAGCTGACTGGATTTGGGAGAAGGAGAAATGGGGAAGGCTTGGGCGAAATGCTGTGGGGGGTGCAGTGCTGTTGACCGGGGTAGGAGTAGCCAGGTGGAAAGCATGACCAGCCGTAGAAAAATGCGTATTGAAATTCTCAATTATAGTGGATTTATCAGTGGTGACAGTATTTCCTATCTTCAGTGCAGTGGCAGCTGGGAGGAGGTGTTCTTATTCTCCATGGACTTTACAGTGTCCCAGAACCTTTTTGAGTTAGTGTTGCAGGAAGCAAATTTCTGCTTGAAAAAGCTAGCCTTGGCTTTTCTAACTGCTTGTGTATACTGGTTTCTAGCTTCCCTGAACAGCTGCATATCACGGGGGCTGTTCGATGCTAATGCAGAATGCCATAGGATGTTTTTGTGTTGTTTAAGGGCAGTCAGGTCTGGGGAGAACCAAGGGCTATATCTGTTCGTGGTTCTAAATTTCTTGAATGGGGCATGCTTATTTAAGATGGGTAGGAAGGCATTTAAAAAAAAAAACAGGCATCCTCTACTGACGGGATGAGATCAATATCCTTCCAGGATACCCCGGCCAGGTCGATTAGAAAGGCCTGTATAAGAAAGGTCTATATAAGGTCCCAGTTCACAGTGCATGTCAGAACAAAAACCAAACCATGAGGTCGAAGGAATTGTCCTCCATCATTCCTAAATGGAAGAAGTTTGGAACCCCAAAGACTCCTAGAGCTGGCCGCCTGGTCAAACTGAGCTATCAGGAACCTGATGGTCACTATGACAGAGCTCCAGAGTTCCTCTGTGGAGATTAGAGAAACCTCCAGAAGGACAACCATCTCTGCAGCACTCCACCAACCAAGTCTTTATGGTAGAGTGGTCAGACGGAAGCCACTTCTCAGTAAAAGGCACATGACAGCACGCTTGGAGTTTGCCAAAAGCCACCTAAAGACTCTCAGACCATGAGAATCAAGATTCTCTGGTCTGATGAAACCAAGATTGAACTCTTTGGCCTGAATGCCAAGCGCCATGTCTGGAGGAAACCTGGCACCATTTCTATGGTGAAGCATGGTGGTGGCAGCATCATGCTGTGGGGATGTTTTTCAGCAGCAGGGACTGGTAGACTAGTCAGAATCGAGGGAAAGATGAACGGCACAAAGTACAGAGAGATGCTTGATGAAAACCAGCTCCAGAGCGTTCGGGATCTCAGACTGGGCCGAAGGTTCACCTTCCAACAGGACAACGACCCTTAGCACACAGCCAAGACAAACGCAGGGGTGGCTTGGGGACAAGTCTCTGAATGTCCTTGAGTGGCCCAGCCAGAGCCCGGACTTGAACCTGATTGAACATCTCTGGAGACCTGAAAATAGCTGTGCAGCGAAGCTCCCCATCCAACCTGACAGAGCTTGAGAGGATCTGCAGAGAAGAATGAGAGAAACTCCCCAAATACAGATGTGCTAAGCTTATAGCGTCATACCCAAGAAAACTTGAGGCTGTAATCGCTGCCAAAGGTGCTTCAACAAAGTACTGAGTAAAGGGTCTGAATACTTATGTAAATGTGATAGTTTAGCTTTATGTTTCCTTGAACTTGAACAATTTGCAAAAACAATCTAAAAACCTGTTTTTGCTGTCATTATGGGGTAGATTGATGAGAAGAAGAAACAATAATTGAATCCATTTTAGAATAAGGCTGTAACTTAACTAAATGTGGAACAAGTCAAGGGATCTGAATACTTTCTGAATGCACTGTAGGTACATTTATTCACTACCATGTACAGTAAAAGAACATTAATTGCACTCGGTCGGTGAGATGTTTTATATTTATATAATTGTAAACATACAGTAGATGGCCTAGAGTGGGTACATGCTTTGTGGTGTAGGCTGTTTCTTCTGGTGGTCTAGGGCAGCCTGATGTCCAGGTGGTCTAGGGCAGCCTGGTGTTCTGGTGGTCTAGGGCAGCCTGGTGTTCTGGTGGTCTAGGGCAGCTTGGTGTCTAGGTGGTTTAGGGCAGTGTGATGTCCTAATGGTCTAGGATAGTCTGATGGTGGTCTAGGGCAGCTTGATGGTGGTCTAGGATAGTCTGATGGTGGTGTAGGGCAGCTTGATGGTGGTGTAGGGAGGCTTGATGGTGGTCTAGGGCAGCTTGATGGTGGTGTAGGGCAGCTGGATGGTGGTCTAAGGCAGTTGATGGTGGTCTAAGGCAGCTTGATGGTGGTGTAGGGCAGCTTGATGGTGGTGTAAGGCAGCTTGATGGTGGTCTAGGGCAGCTTGATGATGGAGTAGGGCAGTCTGATGGTGGTGTAGGGCAGCTTGATGGTGGTGATGGGCAGCCTGATGGTGGTCTAAGGCAGCTTTATGGTGGTCTAAGGCAGTTGATGGTGGTGTAGGGCAGCCTAATTCGATTAATCTGATGTTTCTTGGTGTGTGGTAGGTGCTACTCCAGGTGGTCCCTGAGCGCTGTGCCACTCCCTGAGTTTAATGATGGGTTCTCCTGGTCCTTCTCCTTGTAGTGAGGGGCCTGGTCTCCTTCACCTGCTCCACTTTAATGAGAAATGACAGGGAGATCTTACATGTACATACAATGTCTGAAAAATAACACATACAGAGGGATTACAGGTTAAAGGGATAACTCTTAATGCGTGGTCAATGAATCATCTTTCTAGCTTTGGTAAACACTTTTTTTTCTTGATGACTCATTGTCGTCATTGACTCCATTTGTGACATTCTTCTCATATTTGTGGCCTAGAGCCTTACCTGCAGACATAGAACAGGATGTAGGCAGTCTGTGCAATCTCCTTCAGCACAGTGGCCTCATCTGTCCTCAAGACATGTGCGTCATCCAGGCAGAGCCACCCACTGCCACGGCTGTCCAAAACATCACTGATGTAGTGGCCTAGGGAACAAGGGAAACAAAATAGAGTGTACATTAAGCTTTCATAATTGTGTGTGCGTGCCTGCATACCTGCGTGCCTGCCTACCTGCATGCCTGCATACCTGTATACATGTTGTCTCCCAGATGTGAGATCACACTTGACAATTTGTAGATATTGTCTGGCTGGTGTCTCTGTAAGGAAACACATTTAATAATAGGATTGTTATTTTGTCTACAGGATAGGGGTGCCTTCTATAACTGCCTTATCTTGATCCGCCCACTATCTCAACTGGATCTAATTATCTGTTATTTATTTCTCTCTCTCTCTCTCTCTCTCTCTCTCTCTCTCTCTCTCTCTCTCTCTCTCTCTCTCTCTCTCTCTCTCCTCACCACAGCGGCTGCCTGCTGCTTTTTCTCACTGTCAGCTGGTTTCTCTAGCTGGTCAGAGGAATTTGAAGCTGGTGGGGGTATATCAAATATAGTGTAAATACAAACCAGAAAGTGAAGTGGAAACCCATCAACAAATATACTCTTAACTTCAGCTTCCCACTTTTTTCCTCAACAGTCCTGTTTCATGAGAGGGTGTTCTGCATGATGTCAATAACACAATGTCCTACCTGGTCTATCAAGGGTGCCTTTCGGGGAGTTTGCAGGTGTGTTGTCCATGTTGTTTCTACCCAGGGAGCTTGCCCTGTGTAAATTGATGGCATTGAAAATAAATATCTAGTGTGTGAAAATCATGGTGTGTGTTGGCTACTCAATGTGCAATGTGCCCAAACAGAGTGTAAACCAACCTGGCTCCAGACTGGACATGGGCTGTCTTCCCACATACGGCTGGGAGGGTTATTTCTGCAGGGATGGACATGGGATCATCCACCTTCTCTGGCTCCCAGTCACCTGCAGTAAATCGCTTGATATGAAGCATTAGGACCCTGCTCAGAGACAGACAGGCAGGCGGGCAGGCATTCACAAAGACAGACAGACAGACAGACAGACAAACATTCACATACACAGACGAGCAGGCAGGCGTTCACACAGACAAAGGAATCAGTCTTGTACTCAAATCAATAACCCAGTTTGGTGAGTTAGATCAGGACTGTCAATTGTAATCTGAGATGATGATGGAGGGACTCACCGGGGCAGCGTGAGGAAGTGCCTAGTCACAGATGCCGTGCTGCCTGAGCACACCCTGCATGCACACTCTAACGCAGATGGCTAGGTGACAAAGGATAGCAATACAATTATGAACATTATGACATTAATGATAGTGTTCCTTGACATACTAACTCTTGGTTTAAGCTAAGTGCTGACCTTAAAGTAGAGGTCCAGGCTGTGTGGCAGGTAATGGCTCAGGCTCAGTGACAGGTGATTATAATCCTCCTGACCATACACTATAACTCCACAGCTTCAGAAGTACGGAGAGAAATGCATCAGCTATCCAACACAAACCTTTTGATCCCTCTACACACTATCTTAATGCTTTACCTCTGTATCCTGCATGTTATGCTGACATTAAACCTCCTCACAAATGTGATGAAGACATCAAGGTACACCGTATACAAATGACAGCTGTTACCTGGTGCAGGTACGGGAAGTCTTCAGCTTGAATTCTAACTGCTTCACGGGGCAGGTGTATGGCTCTGGTGAGCCCTTTAATGCCATACCCTCCTCCTTCAGCTGAAAGAGGAGGAGCAACACACATTCATGGGCATCCTAAGAGAAGAATGGGAAAGAAGCAGAAAATACATCAACAACTACAACTGAAACAGAGCTGAGGAAAAACACTGTCACGTGTCCCAGGTTTATTGTTAAGTGAGTCTTTTAGCAAATAATATCTTACCTGTTCATAGTCTTCCTCATAGTCCTCATTGACAACGGAAAGACAGCGCTTGACTGTTTGAAGGATTTTCTTATTTTCCTTGTTCTTAGCATTAACAGTGCCTCCAGAAAGCCTGGCCTGATGTAACTTGGCAAAGCAGCTGTGGAGGGAGACAAAGAGCATGCATTCAGGTTTCACTCTCTCACCTTGGCCACAGATTAGCTCTGTGCTTCTACTTTAGCCTCTGATCAAATATGATTCAACTGATTCCTGGCTGTGACAGGAAATCATCTCTGGTGTTAATCAGAAGCTGAGTTGGGTGTGGTTTTATCTTAAAAATCATATGAGGCACTAAGAGTGTACGAAGGACAATATAAATCCATCCATCCTACATACTTACATTCATACATACATACAGTGGGGCAAAACATTATTTAGTCAGCCACCAATTGTGCATGTTCTCCCACTTATAAAGATGAGAGAGGCCTGTAATTTTCATCATAGGTACAGTTCAACTATGACAGACAAAATGAGAAATAAAATCCAGAAAATCACTTTGTAGGATTTTTTATGAATTTATTTGCAAATTATGGTGGAAAATAAGTATTTGGTCAATAACAAAAGTTTATCTCAAAACTTTGTTATATACCCTTTGTTGGCAATGACAGAGGTCAAACGTTGTCTGTAAGTCTTCATAAGGTTTTCATACACTGTTTCTGGTATTTTGGTCCATTCCTCCATGCAGATCTCCACTAGAGCAATGATGTTTTGGGGCTGTTGCTGGGCAACACAGACTTTCAACTCCCTCCAAAGATTTTCTATGGGGTTGAGATCTGGAGACTGGCTAGGCCACTCCAGGACCTTGAAATGCTTCTTACGAAGCCACTCCTTCGTTGCCCAGGCGGTGTGTTTGGGATCATTGTCATGCTGAAAGACCAAGCCACGTTTAATCTTCAATGCCCTTGCTGATGGAAGGAGGTTTTCACTCAAAATCTCATGATACATGGCCCCATTCATTCTTTCCTTTACACAGATCAGTCGTCCTGGTCCCTTTGCAGAAAAACATGCTTCACAGTAGGTATGGTGTTCTTTGGATGCAACTCAGCATTTTGGTTTCATCTGACCATATGACATTCTCCCAATCTTCTTCTGGATCATCCAAATGCTCTCTAGCAAACTTCAGACGGGCCTGTACATGTACTGGCTTAAGCAGGTGGACACGTCTGGCACTGCAGGATTTGAGTCCCTGGCGGCGTAGTGTGTTACTGATGGTAGGCTTTGTTACTTTGGTCCCAGCTCTCTGCAGGTCATTCACTATGTGGGGGACCTAGTGAATGACCTGCAGAGAGCTGGGACCAAAGTGTGGTACTGGGATTTTTACTCACTGTTCTTGTGATCATTTTGACCCCACGGGTGAGATCTTGCGTGAAGCCCCAGATTGAGGGAGATTATCAGTGGTCTTGTATGTCTTCCCTTTCCTAATAATTGCTCCCACAGTTGATTTCTTCAAACCAAGCTGCTTACCTATTGCAGATTCAGTCTTCCCAGCCTGGTGCAGGTCTACAATTTTGTTTCTGGTGTCCTTTGACAGCTCTTTGGTCTTGGCCATAATGGAGTTTGGAGTGTGACTGTTTGAGGTTGTGGACAGGTGTCTTTTATACTGATAACAAGTTCAAACAGGTGCCATTAATACAGGTAACGAGTGGAGGACAGAAGAGCCTCTAAAATAAGAGGTTACAGGTCTGTGAGAGCCAGAAATCTTGCTTGTTAGTAGGTGACCAAATACTTATTTTCCACCATAATTTGCAAATAAATTCATTAAAATTCGTACAATGTGATTTTCTGGATTTTTTTTCTGTCATAGTTGAAGTGTACCTATGATGAAAATTACAGGCCTCTCCCATCTTTTTAAGTGGGAGAACTTGCACAATTGGTGGCTGACTAAATACTTTTTTGCCCCACTGTACATAAATACATGCATACATACATACATGCATGCATGCATACATACATACATACATACATACATACATACATACATACATACATACATACATACATACATACATACATACATACATACATACATACATACATACATACATACATACATACATACATACATACATACATACATACACACACACATACATACATACATACAGTATACTGAACAAAAATATAAATGCAACATGTGAAGTATTGGTCCCATGTTTCATGAGCTGAAATAAAAGATCCTATACATTTTCCATACGCACAAAAAAGCTTATTTCTGTGCACAGATTTGTTTGCATATCTGTTAGTGAGCATTTATCCTTTGCCAAGATAATCCATCCACCTGACAGGTGGCATATCAAGAAGCTGATTAAACAGCATGATCATTACACAGGTGCACCTTGTGCTGAGGACAATAAAAGGCCACTCTAAAATGTGCAGTTTTGTTACACAACACAATACCACAGATGTCTCAGGTTTTGAGGGAGTGTGCAATTAGCATGCTGACAGCAGGAATCTCCACCAGAGCTATTGCCAGAGAATTGAATGTTCATTTCTATACCATAAGCCATCTCCAACATTGTTTTAGAAAATTTAGCAGTATGTCCAACCGGCCTCCCAACCGCAGACCACGTGTAACCACACAAGCCCAGGACCTCCATATCCAGCTTCTTCACCTGCGGCATCGTCTGAGGGGGTGCTGAGGAGTACTTCTGTCTGTAATAAAGCTCTTTTGTGGGGAAATCTCATTCTGATCGGCTGCGCCTAACTCCCCAGTGGGTGGGCCTATGCCCTCCCAGCCCCACCCATGGCTGCACCCTTGCTCAGTCGTGAAATCCATAGATTATGGCCTAATGAATTTATTTCAATAGACTAATTTCCTTATATGAATTGTAACTGAGTAAAATCTTTGAAATTGTTGCATGTTGCGTTTATATTTTTGTTTAGCACACATACATAAATAGATAAATACATACATAGATAAATAGATAAATACATACATACATACATACCACAGGAGGTTGATGGCACCTTAATTGGGGAGGACGGGTTCGTGGTAATGGCTAGAGCGGAATCAGTGGAATGCTATCAAATATATCAAACATATAGTTTCCATGTGTTTGATGCCATTCCATTTGTTCCGTTTCAGACATCATTACGAGCCGTCCTCCCCTCAGCAGCCTCCACTGACACATACATCGAGGCGGAACTTGTGTACTGTAACTATAAGCGTCTAGGTGGGTGGGTCAGTGTGTGTACAGGTGGGACAGGAGGGTGAGAGCGAGGCTGTATACCATAGCAGTTTAGAGGAGGGGGAGGAACTCCAGATGTTCTGCTGTCTCAGGATGTCTCTGCAAAATGCTGGCAGCCCCAGCAGGCACTGCAGAGCAGAGTTCATGAAGCAGGTGTTGCCAATATTAGGCAACCTGTGGGAAAGAAGCCATCAGATACACACTAATATCTGAACTGTGGACCAAAGGTAAAGTAATGAATGTATTTGTAAGGCATGAACACAAGATAACTCTGAGTACCACACTGAATTATTTAAAACAAAAAGCAGAGCTCAGAGATAAGAGTAGGTGTGTGTGTGTGTGTGTGTGTGTGTTTTACCCGAAGAGCTTGGTGTTGTCTTCGCCCTCTTCTGTGCAGCTCTGCTCCCCCAGCTGGGTGCTACTCTTGCTGACCAGGTTGGGGAGGCGAGCCATGGCTTCCCGAGACCTGACCAATGGCCTGGAGGAAGAGAGACAGGGTAGAGGCCTCAGTAGCAGTAGCTCAACACCAATCGGTCTGTTTGAACACTGTTTTAATGTACAGGCATACATATATTCCTTACCATGTCAGGGTGTGAGTGACCACTCTTATGTAGAGTTGAGTGAGATGAAGGTGGCTATTGTCTACAGTACTTACCTCTCCAAGGAGTCAGAGGAAGCCTTCAGGTCAATGGAGGCCTCTGCAGAGAGAGACAGAGAGACGGAGAGCGGTAAGAGAGAAGCTTTGTCAAAGATGAATTGAGAAAAATAGCACCAAAAAATGGCACCCGTTTACAGACCTGCAATGCCAGCAAATAGGGGTATCATTCTCTTTGGAACAACTGCTCCCACCTCTTTGACCTCAGAGCTCATAAGATCTCTGTAAAGACACATAGACATATGCATTAGGTTAGCTATATTATATTGGCTTTTTCATTTCAATGGTTGGCATGAAATGTGATATCAGGCTGCAGTACCTGGCAGTCTCACTGTCTTTGTTGGTCTCTCCATGGTGGTCCAGGGGGTTTGGAGAGGAGGACTGGGGGGCAGGGGAGGAGACGTGGGTTGTGGAGGAAGGGCAGGCAGGACTGAGGGGAGTGGCAGAGGAGGAAAACTGAGTTGAGACAGCCAGGGAAACAGAAGAAGCACTAAAAGGGGAGGAGGTCTGTGATCCTTCCAATGAAGAAGAAGAAGAAGAAGAAGAAGAGAGAGATGACATGTGGAGAGAGGAGAGGCAAGAGAGGCCGAAGAACTTGGAGAGAGTGGAAGGGGATCTGGCAGGGGATCCAGGGGGTGAGGGGGATGGAGTGCCGATTGGTGTTCGGCCAGACAAGGGGTTGAGGGGCGTCAGAGATGTTGTAGACGGTTTCAAATGGAAAGAAGAGACAAAGGAAGAATCAAGTTGGTGGTGATCCTTTACGTTCTTCTTCTCCCGGTTTTTCCAAACTGACGCAGTTACCATGCCGGCATCCAATGACGTCAGTTTGGGTGGGATTGGGAACGGCGATGGACAGCGGCTCCCAATCCCGAGGCGAACTCTGCACTTCTTTTTCTGTTTGGAGAAACATTATATATGTTATATTTGAACTAGCAGCAAATGTCACAAATTGCCTAGTAATATAAAGGTAAAATAAAAAAAATAAACATTATCTGACCATAAAATAAAGAATTTGTCGCCCAATCATATTGAATTCTGTATCATAGGCAGACAAATAGCAAAAATAAAACCATTGTAACCATCATACAGTTATACCCTCTGTCCCAAATCCTGCCATTTGGCACACATAAATAGACAATGAAACAACTAGGAATAGCTGAAAAGAATAGAATATACTCTAAAGCGTAACAGAATTAGACAAATTCTAGCCCAGAATAGACATATACCTTTTTACAGCAACATAAACATCCCATTTCAGTGTATTTGTAGACTATGCCTGGGTTTGCAGAACATCAAAATATGTTGCCTATTTCACATTGTGATGTCATAAACCAAATGATGATGCGCCTGTCTATGCGTTACCAGCGTAAATAGCCAACAAATCACACACACCAAAATGTTGAAAAATTATTAACAAAATGAATTTATCGTGTATTCAGAGTTGGGATATGGGAAGAGTCTAGGACATTCGAAGTAACGTTACTGTCTATCAGAATCAAAACAACTTTTATTGGCCAAGTGGCCTACATTCACACATTCACAGAATTTGACTCGATGAATTGGTGCTGCCAGCAATAGACAAACGTAAAGACACATTTACAGCCTATACAATATACAGTAAACATAAAACATATTTATTAGCTTCTGTCTTCTTAAGATACTTGAGAGTAACATTTTATTATGGAAAGTAAAATGCCTATTTCACTTCAGTTGACGAGACATCTGATACAGATCGAACGTAGCTTTGCAATGGTTGTTAGGAGGACCTTTGAAATAGAAAAGGAGAGCTGGACACTCTAACTCAGACTCAATAATTTAATAACCTAATATTGTCACGTTCTGACCTTTATTTCTTTTGTCATTATTTAGTATGGTCAGGGCGTGAGTTGGGGTGGGCAGTCTATGTTTGTTTTTCTATGATTTGGGGATTTCTATGTTTCGGCCTAGTATGGTTAGTTGTCTCTGATTGAGAATCATACTTAGGTAGCCTGGGTTGCACTGTTTGTTTGTGGGTGATTGTTTGTTTCAGCGCAGTTCGCATTAGCGTCACGGTTGTTATTTCGTTTATTGTTTTTGTATAGGGTTTTAGTGTTCAGTGTTTTCTTTATTAAAATTAATGATGAAACATACCACGCCGCATTTTGGTCCTCCGATCCATCTCGCCTCTCCTCTTCAGATGAAGAGGACGACCGTGACAAATATCCAACCTTTCCGACCGACAAACTGTCTTCATCAGCGTATACCGTCAGGAGCACCTTAACACAGATGGATATATTAATCTCTGACCGTACCTCATTGAAAAGGTGCCACTCGGCCTTACTGCAGCGCCAGCTGTGCCATCAGAGACTCTGGGTTCGCGCCCAGGCTCTGTCGTAACCGGCAGCGACCGGGAGGTCCATGGGGCGACGCAGAATTGGCCTAGCGTCGTCCAGTAACCACTGGACCATAGGACTGCTGAGTATTGTAAGTATTAGTATTGACTGTTCATCATTGTTGTCTGTTGTGACTCCTAGCTGGGTCAGATGGAGAAGGCCAACTCTTGCATGAAGCAGCTGAAGAGGCAGCTTGAGGAGGCTGAGGAGGAGGCCACACGTGCCAACGCCTACCACAGGAAGCTGCAGAGGGAGCTGGATGATGCCACTGAGGCCAGCGAGGGTCTCAGACGTGAGGTCAACACACTCATCAACACACTCAAGAGCCGCCTCAGGTATTTAGAGCCCCCCCCCCACACACACACACACACACAAACAGTTGTGTATATTGGCCAAATTGATGGTCCTCGTTACTAATACCTCTCCACCTCTCCTGGCCCCCTCTGTCCCCTGCAGGCGTGGAGGCCCCATCAGTTTCTCCTCCAGCCGCTCAGGCAGGCGTCAGCTGCAGGTGGAGGGAACATCGCTCGACCTCCTATCTGACAATGAGGTGGAAAACAAGACCACGGACGCCAATGCCAACGAGACGCCAGCAGCTCCCCAACCAGAGTAGACGCGCTCCCTCCAGCCCACACGCAGCATGGCCTCTGCCCCCACAAACCTTACCCCTGTCCTCCTAACCCCAGACACCAGCAGTGGACCCCACTACTCTGCCTTACCCTTCTATGGCAAGCTGCAGGGCCAAGCAAATCCATCATCTCCTCTATATGAATATACCGCACATCCAGCCTTGGATTCATTTTTAACATCAATTGCAGATAAAAGTGCATTTAAATTGCATAGGCATCTGAGTGTGCATAGGCACTCGAAAACAAGTAGCAGGAGTTTACCATAATTATGTTAAGCTACTTCCCTGGAACAGCCATTAGAATCAAACAGCCCTCTTGCTAGAATTAACCTCTGTCATTTCAGCTGGTTTACTGACACACAGGTGGACGACTCACACAAGTCGGTAAAAACATGTCTTTCATGATTGTACAGTATTGGACCAGGAAATGTAAAACAAAGCACAGCATAAGCGAGGGAATTATTTTTAATTGGTAGCCTAAATGATGATCCCACGAAATGTTTTCATCAAAACCACCACTGTCATAGAGATACTGCAATCCACTTAGTTTAGTATATAAATAACTGTGAATAACTCTTTGGTAGCAGGTTTGTAGTAAATTAGATTGTACCATGCCATGTTGCCTCAGCATTCCCCCTATATATATGACCAGCAAAAGACCCTGTTAACTTTACCAATATAACCTTGTCCAATAACCCACCATTTTATATTTGACATATCAATCTACTTTAAGTGGTGTACGATAATGTGTGGAATTAGGTTTGTCAAACTTGGAACAAAGGCCCTTTTTTTAGAAAGACAGCCCAAATGTGTGCTTGACTGTCACACCCTGACCATAGTTTGCTTTGTATGTTTGTATGTTTTGTGTGATCTGAGTGGGCATTCTATGTTGGATGTCTTGTCTGTTTCTGTGTTTGGGCCTGATATGGTTCTCAATCAGAGGCAGGTGTTAGTCATTCTCTCTGATTGGGAACCATATTTAGGGAGCCTGTTTGGTTTTTTTATTTTATTTTTTTATTTGATTTCACCTTTATTTAACCAGGTAGGCTAGTTGAGAACAATTTCTCATTTGCAACTGCGACCTGGCCAAGATAAAGCATAGCAGTGTGAACAGACAACACAGAGTTACACATGGCGTAAACAATTAACAAGTCAATAACACAGTAGAAAAAAAGGGGAGTCTATATACATTGTGTGCAAAAGGCATGAGGAGGTAGGCGAATAATTACAATTTTGCAGATTAACACTGGCGTGATAAATGATCAGATGGTCATGTACAGGTAGAGATATTGGTGTGCAAAAGAGCAGAAAAGTATATCAATTTAAACAGCATGGGGATGAGGTAGGTAAAAATGTGTGGGCTATTTACCGATAGACTATGTACAGCTGCAGCGATCGGTTAGCTGCTCAGATAGCAGATGTTTGAAGTTGGTGAGGGAGATAAAAGTATCCAACTTCAGTGATTTTTTTATTTTTTTTTGCAATTCGTTCCAGTCACAGGCAGCAGAGAACTGGAACGAAAGGCGGTGTTGGGGTTTGTGGGTGATTGTTCCTGTCTTTGTTGGTTACACCAGATAGGGCTGTTTTTGTTTTTTCACGTTTTTGTATATTGTTCTATTTTCATCTTTATTAAAGATGTATCACAATAACCACGCTGCGTTTTGGTCCGCCTCTCCTTCAACAGAAGAATCCCGTTACATTGACATACTATAATATTGCTATGTATAATTCTGGCTATTCAGTTATGTTTTCTGTACCATGTACAAAATACTTAACTCAAAAAGGTCTCTTTGACATCTCGTGTCACCTTAATTTCAATACATTACAAATGGCTGAATAATATTAGCATGATTTACAGAAGGGTAATTCATGTTTTATTGAGTGTTAGAGCGTTGGTTTTAATTCAGTGGTTCAGGGAAGAGCAATCGATCAATTTGAATATGCACACTTGTTGATGCCTTGATTATTAAATGTTAAACATAAATGACCATTTTGTAAATGACTAATTACATATTTGAGGTCTTTATTATTTTAAACCAGAACAAATTGGGGGGAAAAAAGGTTTATCTGTTTCTTTTGAAAGACAATAAAGACATGAGGGGGAAAAAGTGTATCGTGTTTGAACCAGTTTCATAGCTTTAGTGTCATATTATACCATAAGCACCTCTCCCATCGTGTTGGTGTGAACCAGTGTTATTACAGAATGATTTATGGAGCCTTCTGTCTGCCAGGCAGAAAGTAGGATTTCATTGGGTTCAAAGCTTTAACATCCTGAAGGTTGTTATTATTAGTGGACTGGCTGTTGACGACCAGGTATTCATCATCTCCTTTTATTTCTTGTATTTCTAGACTTTTTTTGTTGCTGTTGTAAAAGACCAATAAACATATCCGTTATAGAAAACATATTTTTTCTTCTATATTTCTTGTGCAACACATTGATGTCCTCTTAGTCTTTCCCACAGCAGTTGTGGGTCAAGACTGTCTCCAAACTGATATGTGATGTATGGTCTATGTTACATTACCATTCATTGTTCCCTTACTTCATTGTATTTGTGGTTACATTAAAACCCTGAGGGAGTGCGTAGATAGACTGTGCACAGACACACAATATTGTTGTAATATTAACTTTTTCCTATTTTTACCCAACATGAATGAATGATAGAGATTGCCTCTTATACAGTGCATTCAGAACGTATTCACACCCCTTGAATTTTTCCACATGTTATGTTACAGCCTTATTCAAAATGGATCTAAAAAATCATCAATCTACACACAATACCCCATAATGACAAAGTGGAGACAGGTTTTTAGACATTGTAGCAAATGTATACAAAATAAAAACGGAAATACTTGTACATGATTGTACATGGTTTGGAACGGCACACACCTGTCTATTTATTTAATTTATTTTTGATTTCACCTTTATTTAACCAGGTAGGCAAGTTGAGAACAACTTCTCATTTACAATTGCGACCTGGCCAAGATAAAGCAAAGCAGTTCGACATACAACAACACAGAGTTACACATGGAGTAAAACAAACATGCAGTCAATAATAAGGTATAAACAAGACTATATACGATGTGAGCAAATGAGGTGAGATAAGGGAAGTAAAGGCAAAAAAAGGCCATGGTGGCAAAGTAAATACAATATAGCAAGTTAAACACTGGAATGGTAGATTTGCAGTGGAAGAATGTGAAAAGTAGAAATAGAAATAATGGGGTGCAAAGGAGCAAAATAAATAACATAAATACAGTAGGGAAAGAGGTAGTTGTTTGGGCTAAATTATAGGTGGGCTATGTACAGGTGCAGTAATCTGTGAGCTGCTCTGACAGTTGGTGCTTAAAGCTAGTGAGGGAGATAAGTGTTTCCAGTTTCAGAGATTTTTGTAGTTCGTTCCAATCATTGGCAGCAGAGAACTGGAAGGAGAGGCGGCCAAAGAAATAATTGGTTTTGGGGGTGACCCTAGAGATATACCTGCTGGAGCGCGTGCTACAGGTGGGTGATGCTATGGTGACCAGCGAGCTGAGATAAGGGGGGACTTTACCTAGCAGGGTCTTGTAGATGACATGGAGCCAGTGGGTTTGGCGACGAGTATGAAGCGAGGGCCAGCCAACGAGAGGGTACAGGTCACAATGGTGGGTAGTATATGGGGCTTTGGTGACAAAACGGATTGCACTGTGATAGACTGCATCCAATTTGTTGAGTAGGGTATTGGAGGCTATTTGTAAATGACATCGCCGAAGTCGAGGATGGTAGGATGGTCAGTTTTACAAGGGTATGTTTGGCAGCATGAGTGAAGAATGCTTTGTTGCGAAATAGGAAGCCAATTCTAGATTTAACTTTGGATTGGAGATGTTTGATGTGGGTCTGGAGGGAGAGTTTACAGTCCAACCAGACACCTAGGTATTTGTAGTTGTCCACGTATTCTAAGTCAGAGTAGTGATGTTGGACAGGCGGGCAGGTGCAGGCAGCGATCGGTTGTAGAGCATGCATTTAGTTTTACTTGTATTTAAGAGCAATTGGAGGCCACGGAAGGAGAGTTGTATGGTATTGAAGCTTGCCTGGAGGGTTGTTAACACAGTGTCCAAAGAAGGGCCAGAAGTATACAGAATGGTGTCGTCTGCGTAGAGGTGGATCAGAGACTCACCAGCAGCAAGAGCGACATCATTGATGTATACAGAGAAGAGAGTCGGTCCAAGAATTGAACCCTGTGGCACACCCATAGAGACTGCCAGAGGTCCGGACAGCAGAGCCTCCGATTTGACACACTGAACTCTATCAGAGAAGTAGTTGGTGAACCAGCCGAGACAATCGTCTGCCGACGAGGATGTGGTGATTGACAGAGTCAAAAGCCTTGGCCAGATCAATGAATACGGCTGCACAGTCATGTTTCTTATCGATGGCGGTTAATATATCGTTTAGGACCTTGAGCGTGGCTGAGGTGCACCCATGACCAGCTCTGAAACCAGAGAAGGTATGGTGAGATTCGAAATGGTCGCTAATCTGTTTGTTGACTTGGCTTTCGAAGACCTTAGAAAGGCAGGGTAGGATAGATATAGGTCTGTAGCAGTTTGGGTCAAGAGTGATCCCCCCCCTTTAAAGAGGGGGATGACCGCAGCTGCTTTCCAATCTTTGGGAATCTCAGACGACACGAAAGAGAGGTTGAACAGGCTAGTAATAGGGGTGGCAACTATTTCGGCAGATCATTTTAGAAAGAAGGGGTCCAGATAGTCTAGCCCGGCTGATTTGGAGGGGTCCAGATTTTGCAGCTCTTTTAGAACATCAGCTGACTGGATTTGGGAGAAGGAGAAATGGGGAAGGCTTGGGCGAAATGCTGTGGGGGGTGCAGTGCTGTTGACCGGGGTAGGAGTAGCCAGGTGGAAAGCATGACCAGCCGTAGAAAAATGCTTATTGAAATTCTCAATTATAGTGGATTTATCAGTGGTGACAGTATTTCCTATCTTCAGTGCAGTGGGCAGCTGGGAGGAGGTGTTCTTATTCTCCATGGACTTTACAGTGTCCCAGAACTTTTTTGAGTTAGTGTTGCAGGAAGCAAATTTCTGCTTGAAAAAGCTAGCCTTGGCTTTTCTAACTGCTTGTGTATACTGGTTTCTAGCTTCCCTGAACAGCTGCATATCACAGGGGCTGTTCAATGCTAATGCAGAATGCCATAGGATGTTTTTGTGTTGTTTAAGGGCAGTCAGGTCTGGGGAGAACCAAGGGCTATATCTGTTCCTGGTTCTACATTTCTTGAATGGGGCATGCTTATTTAAGATGGGTAGGAAGGCATTTAAAAAAAAAAAACAGGCATCCTCTACTGACGGGATGAGATCAATATCCTTTCAGGATACCCCGGCCAGGTCGATTAGAAAGTCCTGTATAAGAAAGGTCTATATAAGGTACCAGTTCACAGTGCATGTCAGAACAAAAACCAAACCATGTGTCACAACTTCCGCCGAGGTTGGCTCTCCTACCCGTTCAGGCGGTGCTCGGCGGTCGTCGTCACCGTCCTACTAGCCACTACCGATCCCTTTTCGTGTATCTGTTGGTTTTGTCTGATTGGTTTCACCTGTGTGTTGTTTAGTTAATTAGTGTCTGTATATAATGTAGGTTGTCCCACCCTTGTTTTTTTGCGGGATTGTTTATTTTGTCATTCATTTTTCGTCTGTCGGTGTTATTGTGTTTCTTATTCTCCGGTTAGTCTGTTATCCTGTGTTGGATAATTTCACCCTGTGTGTGTTTGGGGTTGACCGTGATTGTTTTGTTCACCGGAGAATAAACTCTATATCGCATTCTGCTCTCTGCGCCTGATTCCACCCACCTTGATTAGACGTGACAGAATCCCGCACCCGCCATGGAATCAGCAGGAGCGTGCTTCACACCGGATTGGTTCTGCTATGGACCAAATGATGGAGAGAATGGATCGATGGGAGAGGAGTGGCCACCCCACCTCACCTCTAGCAACCCCTTCTCCAGCACCTCCTGTTTTTCTGCGACCACATCTGGCTCTGGGGCTCTTCGGCTGACACTCCACGGGAGTTTGACGGATCGGCGGCTGGGTGCCAGGGTTTCCTCCTTCAGCTGGAACTATACCTGGCTACCGTGCGTCCTGCTCCCTCTGGAGAGGAGAGCGTGTGCGCCCTCGTCTCCTGCTTGACTGGGCGAACCCTCGAGTGGGCCAACGCAGTGTGGAATGGTCCGGACACTGGAACTATACCTGGCTACCGTGCGTCCTGCTCCCTCTGGAGAGGAGAGCGTGTGCGCCCCTCGTCTTCCTGCTTGACTGGGCGAGCCCTCGAGTGGGCCAACGCAGTGTGGAATGGTCCAGACACGGCTAAGGATAATTACCCAGAGTTCACCCCGCCGATTCCGAGCTGTTTTTGACCATCCACCCGAGGGTCCGGGCGGCGGGTGAACGGCTGTTTCACCTGCGTCAGGAGACGAGGAGCGTACAGGATTTTGCCCTAGAGTTAGGACTTTGGCAGCAGGAGCAGGGATGGAACGACAGGGCCTTGATTGATCATTTTAGATGTAGTCTCAGTGAGGACTTCCGCAGGGAGCTGGCATGTCGGGACACCACATTCACTCTGGATGGACTTATCGATCTGGCTATCCGTCTCGACAACCTCTGGCTGCTCGCGGGCGTCGGATCAGGTCCTGTCGTTTCCAATCCCCACCCCCCTGTTCCTATCCCCTATGGATTAGGAGGTACGGCTTCAAGGGGGACCGGAGGAGGAGTGTCCTCCTGCACCTTGTGGTCGACGAGGGCACACGTCCGACCGGTGCTGGAGGAACTCGCCTAGGAGTCGGAGGACAGCGGAACACTGCTCGATCACCCCAGGTGAGTAAGCACCAAACTCATTCATTCATTCATGTGTTTGTATTGATTTCTTTCCCTGGGTTTTCCCCTCTCTACCNGAAAAAGCTAGCATTGGCTTTTCTAACTGCTTGTGTATACTGGTTTCTAGCTTCCCTGAACAGCTGCATATCACGGGGGCTGTTCGATGCTAATGCAGAATGCCATAGGATGTTTTGTGTTGTTTAAGGGCAGTCAGGTCTGGGGAGAACCAAGGGCTATATCTGTTCCGGTTCTACATTTCTTGAATGGGGCATGCTTATTTAAGATGGGTAGGAAGGCATTTAAAAAAAAAAACAGGCATCCTCTACTGACGGGATGAGATCAATATCCTTTCAGGATACCCCGGCCAGGTCGATTAGAAGTCCTGTATAAGAAAGGTCTATATAAGGTACCAGTTCACAGTGCATGTCAGAACAAAAACCAAACCATGTGTCACAACTTCCGCCGAGGTTGGCTCTCCTACCCGTTCAGGCGGTGCTCGGCGGTCGTCGTCACCGTCCTACTAGCCACTACCGATCCCTTTTCGTGTATCTGTTGGTTTTGTCTGATGGTTTCACCTGTGTGTTGTTTAGTTAATTAGTGTCTGTATATAATGTAGGTTGTCCCACCCTTGTTTTTTGCGGGATTGTTTATTTTGTCATTCATTTTTCGTCTGTCGGTGTTATTGTGTTTCTTATTCTCCGGTTAGTCTGTTATCCTGTGTTGGATAATTTCACCCTGTGTGTGTTTGGGTTGACCGTGATTGTTTTGTTCACCGGAGAATAAACTCTATATCGCATTCTGCTCTCTGCGCCTGATTCCACCCACCTTGATTAGACGTGACAGAATCCCGCACCCGCCATGGAATCAGCAGGAGCGTGCTTCACCGGATTGGTTCTGCTATGGACCAAATGATGGAGAGAATGGATCGATGGGAGAGGAGTGGCCACCCCACCTCACCTCTAGCAACCCCTTCTCCAGCACCTCCTGTTTCTGCGACCACATCTGGCTCTGGGGCTCTTCGGCTGACACTCCCACGGGAGTTTGACGGATCGGCGGCTGGGTGCCAGGGTTTCCTCCTTCAGCTGGAACTATACCTGGCTACCGTGCGTCCTGCTCCCTCTGGAGAGGAGAGCGTGTGCGCCCTCGTCTCCTGCTTGACTGGGCGAACCCTCGAGTGGGCCAACGCAGTGTGGAATGGTCCGGACACTGGAACTATACCTGGCTACCGTGCGTCCTGCTCCCTCTGGAGAGGAGAGCGTGTGCGCCCTCGTCTCCTGCTTGACTGGGCGAGCCCTCGAGTGGGCCAACGCAGTGTGGAATGGTCCAGACACGGCTAAGGATAATTACCCAGAGTTCACCCGCCGATTCCGAGCTGTTTTTGACCATCCACCCGAGGGTCGGGCGGCGGGTGAACGGCTGTTTCACCTGCGTCAGGAGACGAGGAGCGTACAGGATTTTGCCCTAGAGTTTAGGACTTTGGCAGCAGGAGCAGGATGGAACGACAGGGCCTTGATTGATCATTTTAGATGTAGTCTCAGTGAGGACGTCCGCAGGGAGCTGGCATGTCGGGACACCACATTCACTCTGGATGGACTTATCGATCTGGCTATCCGTCTCGACAACCTGCTGGCTGCTCGCGGGCGTTCGGATCAGGTCCTGTCGTTTCCAATCCCCAGCCCCCCTGTTCCTATCCCTATGGAATTAGGAGGTACGGCTTCAAGGGGGACCGGAGGAGGAGTGTCCTCCTGCACCTGTTGTGGTCGACGAGGGCACACGTCCGACCGGTGCTGGAGGAACTCGCCTAGGAGTCGGGAGGACAGGCGGAACACTGCTCGATCACCCCAGGTGAGTAAGCACCAAACTCATTCATTCATTCATGTGTTTGTATTGATTTCTTTCCCTGGGTTTTCCCCCTCTCTACAGCATAAGGCGCTAGTCGATTCAGGCGCAGCTGGGAATTTTATGGATCGTGGGCTTGCGTTAAGGCTAGGGATTCCCCTGGTGTCGTTAGATCGACCTTTCCCCGTGCACTCCTTAGATAGCCGACCATTAGGGTCAGGAGTAATTAGGGAGGCTACGGTGCCGCTGGACATGGTAACGCAGGGTGATCATAAGGAGCAGATTAGCCTGTTCCTTATAGATTCACCTGCGTTTCCAGTGGTGTTGGGGGTTCCCTGGTTAGCTCAACACAGCCCGGTGATTTTCTGGCGACAGTGGGCTCTAAAGGGGTGGTCAGAGGAGTGTTCAGGTAGGTGTATAGGAGTTGCCGTTGGTGCGACTACGGTGGAGAGTCCAGACCAAGTTTCCACCGTGCGCATTCCCTCTGAATATGCCGATTTGGCTATCACCTTCAGTAAAGGAAGGGCGACCCAATTACCAACTCATCGTCGAGAGGACTGCGCGATAAACCTTCTGGAAAACGCTGCACGTCCTAGGAGTCACGTGTATCCATTGTCCCAGGAGGAGACAGTTGCGATGGAAACATATGTTTCCGAATCGCTGGGACAGGGGTACATTCAGCCCTCCATATCACCCGTCTCCTCAAGCTTCTTTTTTGTGAAGAAGAAGGATGGAGGTCTGCGTCCGTGTATTGATTATAGAGGTCTAAATTCCATCACAGTGGGGTTTAGTTACCCACTACCTCTCATCGCTACGGCAATGGAATAATTTCACGGGGCGCGATTCTTCACAAAACTGGACCTGAGGAGCGCGTATAATCTGGTACGTATCCGGGGAGGAGATGAGTGGAAGACCGCATTTAGTACTACTTCTGGTCATTATGAGTACTGCGTCATGCCATACGGGTTGAAGAAATCTCCAGCCGTTTTCCAATCCTTCGTAGATGAGATTCTCCGAGACCTGCTCGGGCAGGGAGTGGTAGTGTACATTGATGACATCTTGATCTATTCTGCCACACGCGCGGAGCATGTGTCTCTGGTGCGTAAGGTACTTGGGCGACTACTGGAGCATGACCTGTATTGCAAGGCGGAGAAATGTGAGTTTTTTAACAGTCCGTTTCCTTCCTGGGGTATCGTATTTCCACCTCCGGGGTGGTGATGGAGGATGATCGCGTTGCAGCCGTGCGTAATTGGCCGACTCCGACCACGGTGAAAGAAGTGCAGCGGTTTTTAGGGTTTGCCAATTACTACCGGAGGTTTATCCGGGGTTTTGGTCAGGTGGCTGCTCCCATCACCTCACTGCTGAAGGGAGGACCGGTGCGCTTGCGCTGGTCAGCAGAGGCGGGCAGAGCTTTCAGTCGTCTGAAGGAGCTGTTCACCAATGCGCCCCGGTTGGCGCATCCGGACCCCTCTTTAGCGTTCATAGTGGAGGTGGATGCGTCCGAGGCTGGGGTTGGAGCCGTGCTGTCCCAACGCTCGGGCGTGCCATCCAAACTCCGCCCGTGTGCTTTCTTTTCGAGCAAGCTCAGCCCAGCGGAGCGAAACTATGATGTGGGGGACCGGGAGTTGTTAGCTGTAGTAAAGGCTCTGAAGGTGTGGAGACATTGGCTTGAGGGGGCTAAATACCCTTTTCTCATCTGGACTGACCATCGTAATCTCGAGTACATCCGGGCAGCTAAGAGACTAAATCCACGTCAGGCTAGATGGGCCATGTTTTTTACTAGGTTCCAGTTTACCCTCACATATCGACCAGGCTCCCAAAACACCAAAGCTGACGCACTGTCTCGCCTCTATGATACCGAGGAACGGTCAGTAGAGCCAACTCCCATCATTCCACCGTCATGTCTTGTGGCACCGGTGGTATGGGAGGTGGATGCTGAGATAGAGAGGGCCTCACGGTCAGAGCCGGCTCCTCCTAACTGTCCAGTAGGGACCAAGTACGTGCCGAGGGTGGTCCGGGACAAGCTGATTAGGTGGGCTCATACTCTTCCCTCCTCGGGTCATCCTGGTATCAAGAGGACAGTGCAGAGTCTGAGAGGGAGATATTGGTGGCCCACACTGGCTAAAGACGTGAGATTTTATGTCTCCTCCTGCTCAGTGTGTGCTCAGAGCAAGGCTCCTCGGCACCTACCTAGAGGGAAATTACAACCCCTCCCCGTTCCACAACGGCCGTGGACACATTTATCGGTGGATTTTCTTACCGACCTTCCCCCGTCCCAGGGAAGTACTACGATCCTGGTCGTTGTGGATCGGTTTTCTAAGTCCTGTCGTCTCATTCCGTTGCCTGGTCTTCCTACGGCCCTGCAGACTGCTGAGGCTTTGTTTACCCATGTCTTCCGGCACTATGGGGTGCCTGAGGACATCGTCTCTGATCGGGGTCCCCAATTCACATCCAGAGTGTGGAGGGCGTTTATGGAGAGACTGGGGGTCTCGGTTAGCTTAACCTCAGGTTTTCACCCCGAGAGTAATGGGCAGGTGGAGCGCGTTAACCAGGATGTGGGCAGGTTTCTGCGGTCCTATTGTCGGGACCGGCCTGGTGAGTGGGCTAGGTATGTTCCATGGGCCGAACTAGCCCAGAACTCCTTACGCCACTCCTCTACTAACTTGTCTCCTTTTGAGTGTGTGTTAGGTTACCAGCCGGTCCTGGCTCCATGGCATCAGAGTCAGACCGAGGCTCCTGCGGTGGAGGAATGGGTACAGCGCTCCAAGGACACCTGGAACGCCGTTCAGGACTCATTACGGTTAGCGGGAGAACGGCAGAAGAGGAGCGCTGACCAGCACCGCAGTGAGACCCCCGTGTTTGCACCGGGGGACAGGGTCTGGCTCTCGACCCGAAACCTGTCTCTCCGCCTGCCCTGTCGGAAGCTGGGGCCGCAGTGTGTGGGGCCGTTCAAAGTCCTGAGGAGAATAAACGAGGTGTGTTATAGGTTACAACTTCCTAGGTATTACCGTATTAACCCCTCGTTTCATGTGTCTCTCCTCAGGCCGGTGGTGGCTGGTCCCCTGCAAGAAGGTGAGGTGTCTGAGGTCCCTCCGCCCCTTCTGGACATCGAGGGGCCCCCGGCGTATACAGTTCGAGGCATTCTGGATTCGAGACGCCGGGTGGGGGGCCTACAGTACCTCGTGGACTGGGAGGGGTACGGCCCGGAGGAGAGATGCTGGGTTCCGGTGAGGGACATTTTGGACCCTTCTCTCATGATAGAATTCCACCGCCTCCACCCGGATCGCCCAGCACCTCGTCCTCCGGGTCGTCCTCGAGGACGGTGGCGGCGCTGCGGGAGCCGCGTGTCAGGGGGGGGGGGGGTACTGTCACGACTTCCGCCGAGGTTGGCTCTCCTGCCCGTTCAGGCGGTGCTCGGCGGTCGTCGTCACCGTCCTACTAGCCACTACCGATCCCTTTTCGTGTATCTGTTGGTTTTGTCTGATTGGTTTCACCTGTGTGTTGTTTAGTTAATTAGTGTCTATATATAATGTAGGTTGTCCCACCCTTGTTTTGTGCGGGATTGTTTATTTTGTCATTCATTTTTCTTCTGTCGGTGTTATTGTGTTTCTTATTCTCCGGTTAGTCTGTTATCCTGTGTTGGATAATTTCACCCTGTGTGTGTTTGGGTTGACCGTGTTTGTTTTGTTCACCGGAGAATAAACTCTATATCGCATTCTGCTCTCTGCGCCTGATTCCACCCACCTTGATTAGACGTGACACCATGAGGTCGAAGGAATTGTCCTCCATCCTTCCTAAATGGAAGAAGTTTGGAACCCCAAAGACTCCTATAGCTGGCCGCCTGGTCAAACTGAGCTATCAGGAACCTGATGGTCACTATGACAGAGCTCCAGAGTTCCTCTGTGGAGATTAGAGAAACCTCCAGAAGGACAACCATCTCTGCAGCACTCCACCAACCAGGTCTTTATGGTAGAGTGGTCAGACGGAAGCCACTTCTCAGTAAAAGGCACATGACAGCACGCTTGGAGTTTGCCAAAAGCCACCTAAAGACTCTCAGACCATGAGAATCAAGATTCTCTGGTCTGATGAAACCAAGATTGAACTCTTTGGCCTGAATGCCAAGCGCCATGTCTGGAGGAAAACTGGCACCATTTCTACGGTGAAGCATGGCGGTGGCAGCATCATGCTGTGGGGATGTTTTTCAGCAGCAGGGACTGGTAGACTAGTCAGAATCGAGGGAAAGATGAACGGCACAAAGTACAGAGAGATGCTTGATGAAAACCAGCTCCAGAGCGTTCTGGATCTCAGACTGGGCCGAAGGTTCAACCTTCCAACAGGACAACGACCCTTAGCACACAGCCAAGACATACGCAGGGGTGGCTTGGGGACAAGTCTCTGAATGTCCTTGAGTGGCCCAGCCAGAGCCCGGACTTGAACCTGATTGAACATCTCTGGAGACCTGAAAATAGCTGTGCAGCGATGCTCCCCATCCAACCTGACAGAGCTTGAGAGGATCTGCAGAGAAGAATGAGAGAAACTCCCCAAATACAGATGTGCTAAGCTTATAGCGTCATACCCAATAAAACTTGAGGCTGTAATCGCTGCCAAAGGTGCTTCAACAAAGTACTGAGTAAAGAGTCTGGATATTTATGTAAATGTGATAGTTTAGCTTGAATGTTTCCTTGAAAAATTTGCAAAAATAATTCTAAAAACCTGTTTTTGCTGTCATTATGGGGTAGATTGATGAGAAGAAGAAACAATAATTAATCCATTTTAGAACAAGGCTGTAACTTAACTAAATGTGGAACAAGTCAAGGGATCTGAATACTTTCTAAATGCACTGTAGGTACATTTATTCTCTACCATGTACAGTAAAAGAACATTAATTGCACTCGGTCGGTGAGATGTTTTATATTTATATAATTGTAAACATACAGTAGATGGCCTAGAGTGGGTACATGCTTTGTGGTGTAGGCTGTTACTTCTGGTGGTCTAGGGCAGCCTGATGTCCAGGTGGTCTAGGGCAGCTTGGTGTCTAGGTGGTTTAGGGCAGTGTGATGTCCTAATGGTCTAGGATAGTCTGATGGTGGTGTAGGGCAGCTTGATGGTGGTGTAGGGAGGCTTGATGGTGGTCTAGGGCAGCTTGATGGTGGTGTAGGGCAGCTTGATGGTGGTCTAGGGCAGCTTGATGGTGGTCTAGGGCAGCTTGATGGTGGTCTAGGATAGTCTGATGGTGGTGTAGGGCAGCTTGATCGTGGTGTAGGGAGGCTTGATGGTGGTCTAAGGCAGTTGATGGTGGTCTAAGGCAGCTTGATGGTGGTGTAGGGCAACTTGATGGTGGTCTAGGGCAGCTTGATGGTGGCATAGGGCAGCTTGATGGTGGAGTAGGGCAGTCTGATGGTGGTGTAGGGCAGCTTGATGGTGGTGATGGGCAGCCTGATGGTGGTCTAAGGCAGCTTTATGGTGGTCTAAGGCAGTTGATGGTGGTGTAGGGCAGCCTAATTCGATTAATCTGATGTTTCTTGGTGTGTGGTACGTGCTACTCCAGGTGGTCCCTGAGCGCTGTGCCTCTCCCTGAGTTTAATGATGGGTTCTCCTGGTGCTTCTCCTGGTAGTGAGGGGCCTGGTCTCCTTCACCTGCTCCACTTCAATGAGAAATGACAGGGAGATCTTACATGTACATACAATGTCTGAAAAATAACACATACAGAGGGATTACAGGTTAAAGGCATAACTCTTAATGCGTGGTCAATGAATCATCTTTCTAGCTTTGGTAAACACTTTTTTTTTCTTGATGACTCATTGTCGTCATTGACTCCATTTGTGACATTCTTCTCAAATTTGTGGCCTAGAGCCTTACCTGCAGACATAGAACAGGATGTAGGCAGTCTGTGCAATCTCCTTCAGCACAGTGGCCTCATCTGTCCTAAAGACATGTGCGTCATCCAGGCAGAGCCACCCACTGCCACGGCTGTCCAAAACATCACTGATGTAGTGGCCTAGGGAACAAGGGAAATAAAATAGAGTGTATATTAAGCTTTCATAATTGTGTGTGCGTGCCTGCATACCTGCGTGCCTGCATACCTGCGTGCCTGCATACCTGTATACATGTTGTCTCCCAGATGTGAGATCACACTTGACAATTTGTAGATATTGTCTGGCTGGTGTCTCTGTAAGGAAACACATTTAATAATAGGATTGTTATTTTGTCTACAGGATAGGGGTGCCTTCTGTTATTTCTCTCTCTCTCTCTCTCTCTCTCTCTCTCTCTCTCTCTCTCTCTCTCTCTCTCTCTCTCTCTCTCCTCACCACACCGGCTGCCTGCTGCTTTTTCTCACTGTCAGCTGGTTTCTCTAGCTGGTCAGAGGAATTTGAAGCTGGTGGGGGTATATCAAATATAGTGTAAATACAAACCAGAAAGTGAAGTGGAAACCCATCCACAAATATACTCTTAACTTCAGCTTCGACTTGCTTTCCTCAACAGTCCTGTTTCATGAGAGGGTGTTCTCCATGAAGTCAGTAACACAATGTCTTACCTGGTCTATCAAGGGTGCCTTTCGGGGAGTTTGCAGGTGTGTTGTCCATGTTGTTTCTCCCCAGGGAGCTTGCCCTGTGTAAATTGATGGCATTGAAAATAAATATCTAGTGTGTGAAAATCATGGTGTGTGTTGGCTACTCAATGTGCAATGTGCCCAAACAGAGTGTAAACCAACCTGGCTCCATACTGGACATGGGCTGTCTTCCCACATACGGCTGGGAGGGTTATTTCTGCAGGGATGGACATGGGATCATCCAACTTCTCTGGCTCCCAGTCGCCTGCAGTAAAACGCTTGATATGAAGCATTAGGACCCTGCTCAGAGACAGACAGGCAGGCAGGCAGGCATTCACAAAGACAGACAGACAGGCATTCACAAAGACAGACAGACAGACAGACAGACAGACAGACAGACAGACAGACAGACAGACAGACAGACAGACAGACAGACAGACAGACAGACAGACAGACAGACAGACAGACAGACAGACAGACAGACAGACAGACAGACAGACAGACAGACAGACAGACAGACAGACAGACAGACGACCAGGCAGGCATTCACACAGACAAAGGAATCAGTCTTGCACTCAATTCAATAACCCAGTTTGGTGAGTTAGATCAGGACTGTCAATTGCAATCTGAGATGATGATGGGGGGACTCACCGGGGCAGCGTGAGGAAGTGCCTAGTCACAGATGCTGTGCTGCCTGAGCACACCCTGCATGCACACTCTAACGCAGATGGCTAGGTGACAAAGGAAAGCAATACAATTATGAACATTATGACATTAATGATAGTGTTCCTTGACATACTAACTCTTGGTTTAAGCTAAGTGCTGACCTTAAAGTAGAGGTCCAGGCTGTGTGGCAGGTAATGGCTCAGGCTCAGTGACAGGTGATTATAATCCTCATGACCATACACTATAACTCCACAGCTTCAGAAGTACGGAGAGAAATGCATCAGCTATCCAACACAAACCTTTTGATCCCTCTACACACTATCTTAATGCTTTACCTCTGTATCCTGCATGTTATGCTGACATTAAACCTCACAAATGTGATGACATCAAGGTACACCGTATACAAATGACAGCTGTTACCTGGTGCAGGTACGGGAAGTCTTCAGCTTGAATTCTAACTGCTTCACGGGGCAGGTGTATGGCTCTGGTGAGCCCTTTAATGCCATACCCTCCTCCTTCAGCTGAAGGAGGAGGAGCAACACACATTCATGGGCATCCTAAGAGAAGAATGGGAAAGAAGCAGAAAATACATCAACAACTACAACTGAAACAGAGCTGAGGAAAAACACTGTCACGTGTCCCAGGTTTATTGTTAAGTGAGTCTTTTAGCAAATAATATCTTACCTGTTCATAGTCTTCCTCATAGTCCTCATTGACAACGGAAAGACAGCGCTTGACTGTTTGAAGGATTTTCTTATTTTCCTTGTTCTTAGCATTAACAGTGCCTCCAGAAAGCCTGGCCTGATGTAACTTGGCAAAGCAGCTGTGGAGGGAGACAAAGAGCATGCATTCAGGTTTCAATCTCTCACCTTGGCCACAGATTAGCTCTGTGATTCTACTTGAGCTTCTGGTCAAATATGATTCAACTCATTCCTGACTGTGACAGGAAATCATCTCTGGTGTTAATCAGAAGCTGAGTTGGGTTTGTTTTTATCTTAAAAATCATGAGACACTAAGAGTGTACGAAGGACAATATATATCCATCCATCCATCCATACATAGACAGATAGATAGATAGATAGATAGATAGATAGATAGATAGATAGATAGATAGATGGATACATACAAACATACATACATACATACATACATACATACATACATACATACATACATACATACATATCACAGGAGGTTGGCACCTTAATTGGGGAGGACGGGTTCGTGGTAATGGCTGGAGCGGAATCAGTGGAATGCTATCAAATATATCAAACATATCGTTTCCATGTGTTTGATGCCATTCCATTTGCTCCGTTTCAGACATCATTACAAGCTGTCCTCCCCTCAGCAGCCTCCACTGACACATACATCGAGGCGGAACTTGTGTACTGTAACTATAAGCGTCTAGGTGGGTGGGTCAGTGTGTGTACAGGTGGGACAGGAGGGTGAGAGCGAGGCTGTATACCATAGCAGTTTAGAGGAGGGGGAGGAAATCCAGATGTTCTGCTGTCTCAGGATGTCTCTGCAAAATGCTGGCAGCCCCAGCAGGCACTGCAGAGCAGAGTTCATGAAGCAGGTGTTGCCAATATTAGGCAACCTGTAGGAAAGACGCCATCAGTTACACACTAATATCTGAACTGTGGACCAAAGGTAAACTAATGAATGGATTTGTAAGGCATGAACACAAGATAATTCTGAGTACCACACCAAATTATTTAAAACAAAAAGAGATCTCATAGATAAGAGTAGGTTTGTGTGTGTGTGTGTGTAGATGTGTGTGTGTTTTACCCGAGGAGCTTGTTGTTGTCTTCACCCTCGCCTGTGCAGCTCTGCTCCCCCAGCTGGGTGCTACTCTTGCTGACCAGGTTGGGGAGGCAAGCCATGGCTTCCCGAGACCTGACCAATGGCCTGGAGGAAGAGAGACAGGGTAGAGGCCTCAGTAGCAGTAGCTCAACACCAATCGGTCTGTTTGAACACTGTTTTAATGTACAGGCATACATATATTCCTTACCATGTCAGGGTGTGAGTGACCACTCTTATGTAGAGTTTAGTGAGATGAAGGTGGCTATTGTATACAGTACTTACCTCTCCAAGGAGACAGAGGAAGTCTTCAGGTCAATGGAGGCCTCTGCAGAGAGAGACCGAGAGACAGAGAGCGGTAAGAGAGAAGCTTTGTCAAAGATGAATTGAGACAAATAGCACCAAAAAATGGCACCCGTTTACAGACCTGCGATGCCAACAAATAGGGGTACCATTCTCTTTGTCTGTGGAACAACTGCCCCCACCTCTTTGACCTCAGAGCTCATAAGATCTCTGTAAAGACACACAGACATATACATTAGGTTAGCTATATTATATTGTCTTTTTCTTTTCAATCTAATGGTGTTGGTTGGCATGAAATTTGATATCAGGCTGCAGTACCTGGCAGTCTCACTGTCTTTGTTGGTCTCTCCATGGTGGTCCAGGGGGTTTGGAGAGGAGGACTGGGGGGCAGGGGAGGAGGAGGAAAACTGAGTTGAGACAGCCAGGGAAACAGAAGAAGCACTAAAAGGGGAGGAGGTCTGTGATCCTTCCAATGAAGAAGAAGAAGAAGAAGAAGAGAGAGATGACATGTGGAGAGAGGAGAGGGAAGAGAGGCCGAAGAACTTGAAGAGAGTGGAAGGGGATCTGACAGGGGATCCAGGGGGTGAGTGGGGTGAGGGAGTGCCGATTGGTGTTCGGCCAGACAAGGGGTCGAGGGGTGTCAGAGATGTTGTAGACGGTTTCAAATGGAAAGAAGAGACAAAGGAAGAATCAAGTTGGTGGTGATCCTTTACGTTCTTCTTCTCCCTGTTTTTCCAAACTGACGCAGTTACCATGCTGGCATCCAATGACGTCAGTTTGGGTGGGATTGGGAACGGCGATGGACAGCGGCTCCCAATCCCGAGGCGAACTCTGCACTTCTTTTTCTGTTTGGAGAAACATTATATATGTTATATTTGAACTAGCAGCAAATGTCACACCCAAACCACATGATCTGACCATAAAATAAAGAACTCGTCGCCCAATCATATTGAATTCTGTATCATAGGCTAACAAATAGCAAAAATACATGTTTATAAAAATAAAACCATTGTAACCATACAGTTATACCCTCTGTCCCAAATCCTGCCATTTGGCACAAATAAATAGACAATGAAACAACTAGTAATAGCTGAAAAGAATAGAATATGCTCTAAATTGTAACAGAATTAGACAAATTCTAGCCCAGAATTGACACATACCTTTTTACAGCAACACAAACATCCCATTTCAGTGTATTTGTAGACTGTGCCATATTTGACAGAACTTCAAAATATGTTGCCCATTTCACATTGTGATGTCATAAACCAAATTATGATGCGCCTATCTACGCGTTACCAGCATAAATAGTAAACAAATCACACACACCAAAATGTTGAAAAATTATTTACAAAATTAATTGATTGTGTATTCAGAGTTATTCCTATTTCATAAAATATACAAAATTACTAGATTCTTGCCAATACACCTGTTTTTTATTGAGAAAACATTGGGTTATCTTTCTCCCACGCTCCCTGGGCCACTGACGTGTGATTGTATGGGATATGGGAAGAGACTAGGACATTCAAAGTAACGTTACTGTCTATCAGAATCAAAACAACTTTTATTGGCCAAGTGGCCTACATTCACACATTCACAGAATTTGACTCGATGAATTGGTGCTGCCAGCAATAGACAAACGTAAAGACACATTTACAGCCTATACAATATACAGTAAACATAAAACATATTTATTAGCTTCTATCTTCTTAAGATACTTTAGAGTAACATTTTATTATTGTCACGTTCTGACCTTAGTTCCTTTGTTTTGTCTTTTGTTTTAGTATGGTCAGGGCGTGAGTTGGGTGGGTTGTCTGTGTTAGTTTTTCTATGATTTTCTATTTCTGTATTTGGCCTGATATTGTTCTCAATCAGAGGCAGCTGTCAATCGTTGTCCCTGATTGAGAACCATATTTAGGTAGCCTGTTTTCCTTTGTGTTTTGTGGGTGGTTATTTTCAGTCTTTGTGTGTCTGCACCAGACAGAACTGATCTGATACAGATCGAACATAGCTTTGCAATGGCTGTTAGGAGGACCTTTGAAAAGGAGAGCTGCACACTCTAGCGCAGACTCAGTCATTTAATAACCTAATATCCAACCTTTCCGACCGACAAGCTGTCTTCCTCAGCGCATACTTTTAGGAGCACCTTAACACAGATGGATCTATTAATCTCTGACCGTACCTCATTGAAAAGGTGCCACTCTGCCTAGTGACTGTAAACTAAACAAAAATACTAACGTTAGTACATTTGTTGCATATTTGCTGTTCTGTAAACCCAGTTGGTCACTACCACACCAGTCACAACTGTCAACAGATCATTACATAAATGCAAAGCATCATTTGTTCTCGCAGAGTAGATTGTAGATCCTACTACCACCAGGGAACAATCCATTATTCAGCCCTACCATAAAAAATACTCTTATCTCTCTCACTTTCCCCTCTCTCCTTCATTCCCTGTTTTCCTCTCTCCACCTCTCTCTTCCCCCTCTCCTCCCCCAGATGGACACCCTGACCCTGGAGCTTGTGGCAGAGCGCAGCATGACCCAGAAGAGTGAGAATGCGCGCCAGCAGCTGGAGAGGCAGAACAAGGACTTGCGGGCCAAGCTGGGCGAGCTGGAGGGCTCCGTGAAGAGCCGGTTCAAGGCCTCCACCTCCGCCCTGGAGGCCAAGATACTGCAGCTGGAGGAGCAGCTGGAGCAGGAGGCTAAGTGAGAAACACAGCAACTCTCTTATAACAACTCCATACCTTATTAGACAAGGTGAAATAGGAGACCAAGACTCAGGAGGAGTTCACGAGGGCCTTAGAACAAGCTCAGCCCGTTGGATGAGAGGTTCTTGAATGTGATCTAAATGTTAATGTGATCAATGTAATGAGTCAAAAGCAATCTTAAGAGATGTACTTGAAGATCTATGACTGACAGCCTTTGTTACAGTGCGGTTCCTGTGGTGCTCTAACTGTCCTATGACCTCATTCCTCTGTCCTCCTATCAGGGAGCGAGCAGCGGCCAATAAGCTTGTGAGACGGACAGAGAAGAAGCTGAAGGAGGTGTGCATGCAGGTGGAGGACGAGCGCCGCCATTCCGACCAGTACAAGGAACAGGTGAGGAGCTTGTCACGGAAGTTTGGACGTCCCAGATATTAAAGCTACAGTATGTAACTTTTTGGGAGACTTAAACAAATTAACATAGACATTTGAGTTATAGATATTTAATTCTCATTGAAAACAAGTCTAAGAAGCGATAGATCTGTTCTAAGTGCTCCATTTCTATGCTTTGCGTTCTTACGTTTAGTTTTTGCGTCTTTTACTTTCAGTTTTGTACAACAGCTGAAAATATATAGATTTTTGGTTATGGATTCTCTACACAATGACTGCTTGTTTTGACACAAACAGAAATTAGGTGGCATTTTTAAGTCCATTTTTAAGATGTTCCACAGCTAAAGAAGGATTTCAATCCAATTCAGTACAACTTGCAAAGGTGGGCCAGGATTGGATAGGTGTGAAGATTTAGGATTGGAGTCTTTCCTACAGTAGGTTAATTCCAGTAACCACTGGACCATAGGACTGCTGAGTATTGTAAGTATTAGTATTGACTGTTCATCATTGTTGATGTCTGTTGTGACTCCTGGCTGGATCAGATGGAGAAGGCTAACTCTCGCATGAAGCAGCTGAAGAGGCAGCTTGAGGAGGCTGAGGAGGAGGCCACACGTGCCAACGCCTACCGCAGGAAGCTGCAGAGGGAGCTGGACGATGCCACTGAGGCCAGCGAGGGTCTCAGCCGTGAGGTCAACACACTCAGGTATTTAGAGCCCCCGCACACACACACACAAACAGCTGTGTATATTGGCCAAATTGATGGTCCTCTTTACTAATACCTCTCCTGGCCCCCTCTGTCCCCTGCAGGCGTGGAGGCCCCATCAGTTTCTCCTCCAGCCGCTCAGGCAGGCGTCAGCTGCAGTTGGAGGGAACATCGCTCGACCTCCTATCCGACGATGAGGTGGAAAACAAGACCACGGACGCCAATGCCAACGAGACGCCAGCAGCTCCCCAACCAGAGTAGACACGCTCCCTCCAGCCCACACGCAGCATGGCCTCCGCCCCCACAAACCTTACCCCTGTCCTCCTAACCCCAGACACCAGCAGTGGACCCGAGTACTCTGCCTTACCCTTCTATGGCAAGCTGCAGGGCCAAGCAAATCCATCATCTCCTCTATATGAATATACCGCACATCAAGCCTTGGATTCGTTTTTAACATCAATTGCAGATAAAAGTGCATTTAAATTGCATAGGAGTCTGAGTGTGCATAGGCACTCGAAAACAAATAGCAGGAGTTTACCATAATTATGTTAAGCTACTTCCCTGGAACAGCCATTAGAATCAAACAGCCCTCTAGCTAGAATTAACCACTGTCATTTCAGCTGGTTTACTGGCACACAGGTGGACGACTGCACACAAGTCGGTAAAAACATGTGTCTTTCATGATTGTACAGTATTGGACCAGGAAATGTAAAACAAAGCACAGCATAAGCGAGGGAATTATTTTTAATTGGTAGCCTAAATGATGATCCCACCAAATGTTTTCATCAAAACCACCACTGTCATACAGATACTGCAATCCACTTAGTTTAGTATAAAAATAACTATGTGAATAACTCCTTAGTAGCAGGTTTGTAGTAAATTAGATTGTACCACGCCATGTTGCCTCAGCATTCCCCCTATATATATGACCAGCGAAAGACCCTGTTAACTTTACCAATATAACCTTGTCCAATAACCCACCATTTTATATTTGACATATCAATCTACTTTAAGTGGTGTACGATAATGTGTGGAATTAGTTTTGTCAGACTTGGAACAAAGGCCCTTTTTTTTAGAAAGACAGCCCAAATGTGTGCTTGACTGTCACACCCTGACCATAGTTTGCTTTGTATGTTTGTATGTTTGGTTTGGTCAGGGTGTGATCTGAGTGGGCATTCTATGTTGGATGTCTTGTTTGTCTGTTTCTGTGTTTGGGCCTGATATGGTTCTCAATCAGAGGCAGGTGTTAGTCATTGTCTCTGATTGGGAACCATATTTAGGTAGCCTGTTGGGTTTTGTGGGTGATTGTTCCTGTCTTTGTGTTGGTTACACCAGATAGGGCTGTTTTCGGGTATTTCACGTTTCTTGTTTTTGTATATTGTTCTATTTTCATCTTTATTAAAGATGTATCACAATAACCACGCTGCGTTTTGGTCCGCCTCTCCTTCAGCGGAAGAAAACCGTGTTATGCTGTGGAGCGCAGGCTGTCTCCAGTGCGGGTGCATAGCCCGGTGCGGTACGAGCCAGGTAAGGCTGGGCAGGCCCAGTGCACCTGCACGGTCCGGTCTATCCAGTGCCACCTACACGCACCAACCCTCCGGTGGCAGCCCCCCGCACCAGGCTTCCTGTGCGTGTCCAGAGCCCAGTACTCCCTGTTTCTCCTCCCCGCACTCGCCCTGAGGTGCGTGTCCTCGGCCCAGTACCACCAGTGCCGGCACCACGCATCAGGCCTATAGTGCGTCCCGCCTGTCCAGCGCTGCTAGAGCCTTCCTCCTCTCCAGCGCAGCCGGAATCTCCCGCCTATCCGGCGCTGCCAGAGCTCCCGCCCCTCAGTCCAGAGGCGCCAGAGCCCCTCAGTCCAGAGGTGCAAGAGCCCCTCAGTCCAGCGCTGCCAGAGCCTTCCTCTCCAGTGTTGCCAGAGCCTTCCTCTCCAGTGTTGCCAGAGCTGCCCGTCTGCCAAGCGCCGCAGGAGCTACCCGTCTGCCCAGCGCCATCAGAGTCGCCAGTCTGCCCAGCACCGCCAGTCTGCAAGGAGCCGCCAGTGCCGCCAGTCTGCAAGGAGCCGCCAGTGCCGCCAGTCTGCAAGGAGCCGCCAGTGCCGCCAGTCTGCAAGGAGCCGCCAGTGCCGCCAGTCTGCAAGGAGCCGCCAGTCTGCAAGGAGCCGCCAGTGCCGCCAGTCTGCAAGCAGCCGCCAGTGCCGCCAGTCTGCAAGGAGCCGCCAGTGCCGCCAGTCTGCCAGGATCCGCCAGAGCCGCCAGTCTGCCAGGATCCGCCAGAGCCGCCAGTCTGCCAGGATCCGCCAGAGCCGCCAGTGTTGTGTTGGTTACACCAGATAGGGCTGTTTTCGTTTTTTCACATTGTTTTTGTATATTGTTCTATTCATCTTTATTAAAGATGTATCACAATAACCACGCTGCGTTTTGGTCCGCCTCTCCTTCAACAGAAGAATCCCGTTACATTGACATACTATAATATTGCTATGTATAATTCTGGCTATTCAGTTATGTTTTCTGTACCATGTACAAAATACTTAACTCAAAAAGGTCTCTTTGACATCTCGTATCACCTTAATTTCAATACATTACAAATGGCTGAATAATATTAGCATGATTTACAGAAGGGTAATTCATGTTTTATTGAGTGTTAGAGCGTTGGTTTTAATTCAGTGGTTCAGGGAAGAGCAATCGATCAATTTGAATATGCACACTTGTTGATGCCTTGATTATTAAATGTTAAACATAAATGACCATTTTGTAAATGACTAATTACATATTTGAGGTATTTATTATTATTTTAAACCAGAACAAATTGGGGGAAAAAAAGGTTTATCTGTATCTTTTGGAAGACACTTCTCAATAAAGACATGAGGGGAATAAAAGTGTATAGTGTTTGAACCAGTTTCATACAGACCTATATCTATCCTACCGTGCCTTTCTAAGGTCTTCGAAAGCCAAGTCAACAAACAGATTACCGACCATTTTGAATCTCACCATACCTTCTCTGCTATGCAATCTGGTTTCAGAGCTGGTCATGGGTGCACCTCAGCCACGCTCAAGGTCCTAAACGATATCTTAACCGCCATCGATAAGAAACATTACTGTGCAGCCGTATTCATTGATCTGGCCAAGGCTTTCGACTCTGTCAATCACCATATCCTCATCGGCAGACTCGACAGCCTTGGTTTCTCAAATGATTGCCTCGCCTGTTTCACCAACTACTTCTCTGATAGAGTTCAGTGTGTCAAATCGGAGGGTCTGCTGTCCGGACCTCTGGCAGTCTCTATGGGGGTGCCACAGGGTTCAATTCTTGGACCGACTCTCTTCTCTGTATACATCAATGAGGTCGCTCTTGCTGCTGGTGAGTCCCTGATCCACCTCTACGCAGACGACACCATTCTGTATACTTCCGGCCCTTCTTTGGACACTGTGTTAACAACCCTCCAGGCAAGCTTCAATGCCATACAACTCTCCTTCCGTGGCCTCCAATTGCTCTTAAATACAAGTAAAACTAAATGCATGCTCTTCAACCGATCGCTACCTGCACCTACCCGCCTGTCCAACATCACTACTCTGGACGGCTCTGACTTAGAATACGTGGACAACTACAAATACTTAGGTGTCTGGTTAGACTGTAAACTCTCCTTCCAGACCCATATCAAACATCTCCAATCCAAAGTTAAATCTAGAATTGGCTTCCTATTTCGCAACAAAGCATCCTTCACTCATGCTGCCAAACATACCCTTGTAAAACTGACCATCCTACCAATCCTCGACTTTGGCGATGTCATTTACAAAATAGCCTCCAATACCCTACTCAACAAATTGGATGCAGTCTATCACAGTGCAATCCGTTTTATCACCAAAGCCCCATATACTACCCACCATTGCGACCTGTACGCTCTCGTTGGCTGGCCCTCGCTTCATACTCGTCGCCAAACCCACTGGCTCCATGTCATCTACAAGACCCTGCTAGGTAAAGTCCCCCCTTATCTCAGCTCGCTGGTCACCATAGCATCTCCCACCTGTAGCACACGCTCCAGCAGGTATATCTCTCTAGTCACCCCCAAAACCAATTCTTTCTTTGGCCGCCTCTCCTTCCAGTTCTCTGCTGCCAATGACTGGAACGAACTACAAAAATCTCTGAAACTGGAAACACTTATCTCCCTCACTAGCTTTAAGCACCAACTGTCAGAGCAGCTCACAGATTACTGCACCTGTACATAGCCCACCTATAATTTAGCCCAAACAACTACCTCTTTCCCAACTGTATTTAATTTTAATTTATTTATTTATTTTGCTCCTTTGCACCCCATTATTTTTTATTTCTACTTTGCACATTCTTCCATTGCAAAACTACCATTCCAGTATTTTACTTGCTATATTGTATTTACTTTGCCATCATGGCCTTTTTTGCCTTTACCTCCCTTCTCACCTCATTTGCTCACATTGTATATAGACTTGTTTATACTGCATTATTGACTGTATGTTTGTTTTTACTCCATGTGTAACTCTGTGTCGTTTTATCTGTCGAACTGCTTTGCTTTATCTTGGCCAGGTGGCAATTGTAAATGAGAACTTGTTCTCAACTTGCCTACCTGGTTAAATAAAGGTAAAATAAAAAATATTTAAAAGAAATAGCTTTAGTGTCATATTATACCATAAGCACCTCTCCCATCGTGTTGGTGCGAACCAGTGTTATAACAGAATGATTTATGGAGCCTTCTGTCTGCCAGGCAGAAAGTAGGATTTCATTGGGTTCAAAGCTTTAACATCCTGAAGGTTGTTATTATTAGTGGACTGGCTGTTGACGACCAGGTATTCATCATCTCCTTTTATTTCTTGTATTTCTCGACTTTTTTTGTTGTTGTTGTAAAAGACCAATAAACATATCCATTATAGAAAATATTTCTTCTATATTTCTTGTGCAACACATTGATGTCCTCTTACTCTTTCCCACAGTAGTTGTGGGTCAAGACTGTCTCCAAACTGATATGTGATGTATGGTCTATGTTACATTGCCATTCATTGTTCCCTTACTTCATTGTATTTGTGGTTATATTAAAACCCTGAGGGAGTGCGTAGATAGACTGTGCACAGACACACAATATTGTTGTAATATGAACTTTTTCCTCTTTTTACCCAACATGAATGACTGATAGAGATTGCCTCTTATACAGTGCATTCAGAACGTATTCACACCCCTTGACTTTTTCCACATGTTGTTGTGTTACAGCCTTATTCAAAATGGATATAAAAAAATAATCAATCTACACACAATACCCCATAATGACAAAGTGAAGACAGGTTTTTAGACATTGTAGATGACATTGTAAATAAAAACAGGAATACTTGTACATGATTGTACATGATTTGAAAAGGCACACAGCCGTCTATATAAGGTCCCAGTTCACAGTGCATGTCAGAACAAAAACCAAACCATGAGGTTGAAGGAATTGTCCTCCATCATTCCTAAATGGAAGAAGTTTGGAACCCCAAAGACTCTTAGAGCTGGCCGCCTGACCAAACTGAGCTATCAGGAACCTGATGGTCACTATGACAGAGCTCCAGAGTTCCTCTGTGGAGATTAGAGAAACCTCCAGAAGGACAACCATCTCTGCAGCACTCCACCAATCAGGTCTTTATGGTAGAGTGGCCAGACTGAAGCCACTTCTCAGTAAAAGGCACATGACAGCACGTTTGGAGTTTGCCAAAAGCAACCTAAAGACTCTCAGACTATGAGAATCAAGGTTCTCTGGTCTGATGAAACCAAGATTGAACTCTTTGGCCTGAATGCCAAGCGCCATGTCTGGAGGAAACCTGGCACCATTTCTACGGTGAAACATGGTGGTGGCAGCATCATGCTGTGGGGATGTTTTTCAGCAGCAGGGACTGGTAGACTAGTCAGAATTGAGGGAAAGATGAATGGCACAAAGCACAGAGAGATGCTTGATGAAAACCAGCTCCAGAGTGTTCAGGATCTCAGAATGGGGCGAAGGTTCACCTTCCAACAAGACAACGACCCTTAGTACACAGCCAAGACAACGCAGGTGTGGCTTGGGGACAAGTCTCTGAATGTCCTTGAGTGGCCCAGCCAGAGCCCGGACTTGAACCTGATTGAACATCTCTGGAGACCTGAAAATAGCTGTGCAGCGATGCTCCCCATCCAACCTGACAGAGCTTGAGAGGATCTGCAGAGAAGAATGAGAGAAACTCCCCAAATACAGATGTGCTAAGCTTATACTGTCATACCCAAGAAAACTTGAGGCTGTAATCGCTGCCAAAGGTGCTTCAACAAAGTACTGAGTAAAGTGTCTGAATTCTTATGTATATGTGATAGATTAGCTTTATGTTGTCTTGATAAATTTGCTAAAAAATCTAAAAACCTGTTTTTGCTGTCATTATGGGGTAGATTGATGAGAAGAAGAAACAATAATTGAATCCATTTTAGAATAAGGCTGTAACTTAACTAAATGTGGAACAAGTCAAGGGATCTGAATACTTTCTGAATGCACTGTAGGTACATTTATTCACTACCATGTACAGTAAAAGAACATTAATTGCACTCGGTCGGTGAGATGTTTTATATTTATATAATTGTAAACATACAGTAGATGGCCTAGAGTGGGTACATGCTTTGTGGTGTAGGCTGTTTCTTCTGGTGGTCTAGGGCAGCCTGGTGGTCTAGGGCAGCCTGATGTCCAGGTGGTCTAGGGCAGCCTGGTGTTCTGGTGGTCTAGGGCAGCCTGGTGTTCTGGTGGTCTAGAGCAGCCTGGTGTTCTGGTGGTCTAGGGCAGCTTGGTGTCTAGGTGGTTTAGGCCAGCGTGATGTCCTAATGGTCTAGGATAGTCTGATGGTGGTCTAGGGCAGCTTGATGGTGGTGTAGGGATAATTGATGGTGGTCTAGGGCAGCTTGATGGTTGTCTAAGGCAGTTGATGGTGGTCTAGGGCAGCTTGATGGTGGTGTAGGGCAGCTTGATGGTGGTCTAGGGCAGCTTGATGGTGGTGTAGGGCAGCTTGATGGGGGTCTAGGTCTGCTTGATGGTGGTCTAGGGCAGCTTGATGGTGGTCTAGGGCAGCTTGATGGTGGTGTAGGGCAGCTTCATGGGGGTCTAGGGCAGCTTGATGGTGGAGTAGGGCAGTCTGATGATGGTCTAGGGCAGCTTGATGGTGGTGTAGGGCAGCTTGATGGTGGTGTAGGGCAGCTTGATGGTGGTATAGGGCAGCTTGATGGTGGAGTAGGGCAGTCTGATGGTGGTCTAGGGCAGCTTGATGGTGGAGTAGGGCAGTCTGATGGTGGTGTAGGGCAGCCTAATTCGATTAATCTGATGTTTCTTGGTGTGTGGTACGTGCTACTCCAGGTGGTCCCTGAGCGCTGTGCCTCTACCTGAGTTTAATGATGGTTTCTCCTGGTCCTTCTCCTGGTAGTGAGGGGCCTGGTCTCCTTCACCTGCTCCACTTTAATGAGAAATGACAGGGAGATCTTACATGTACATACAATGTCTGAAAAATAACACATACAGAGGGATTACAGGTTAAAGGGATAACTCTTAATGCGTGGTCAATGAATCATCTTTCTAGCTTTGGTAAACACTTTTTTTTTCTTGATGACTCATTGTCGTCATTGACTCCATTTGTGACATTCTTCTCAAATTTGTGGCCTAGAGACTTACCTGCAGACATAGAACAGGATGTAGGCAGTCTGTGCAATCTCCTTCAGCACAGTGGCCTCATCTGTCCTCAAGACATGTGCGTCATCCAGGCAGAGCCACCCACTGCCACGGCTGTCCAAAACATCACTGATGTAGTGGCCTAGGGAACAAGGGAAACAGAATAGAGTGTACATTAAGCTTTCATAATGGTGTGTGCGTGCCTGCATACCTGCGTGCCTGCCTACCTGCATGCCTGCATACCTGTATACATGTTGTCTCCCAGATGTGAGATCACACTTGACAATTTGTAGATATTGTCTGGCTGGTGTCTCTGTAAGGAAACACATTTAATAATAGGATTGTTATTTTGTCATATATTTATTCTCTCTCTCTCTCTCTCTCTCTCTCTCTCTCTCTCTCTCTCTCTCTCTCTCTCTCTCTCTCTCTCTCTCTCTCTCTCTCTCTCTCTCTCTCTCTCTCTCTCTCTCTCTCTCTCTCTCTCTCTCTCTCTCTCTCTCTCTCTCTCTCTCTCTCTCTCTCTCTCTCTCTCTCTCTCTCTCTCTCTCTCTCCTCACCACAGCGGCTGCCTGCTGCTTTTTCTCACTGTCACCTGGTTTCTCTAGCTGGTCAGAGTAATTTGAAGCTGGTGGGGGTATATCAAATATAGTGTAAATACAAACCAGAAAGTGAAGTGGAAACCCATCAACAAATATACTCTTAACTTCAGCTTCCCACTTTTTTCCTCAACAGTCCTGTTTCATGAGAGGGTGTTCTGCAATAACACAATGTCCTACCTGGTCTATCAAGGGTGCCTTTCAGGGAGTTTGCAGGTGTGTTGTCCATGTTGTTTCTACCCAGGGAGCTTGCCCTGTGTAAATTGATGGCATTGAAAATAAAATCTAGTGTGTGAAAATCATGGTGTGTGTTGGCTACTCAATGTGCAATGTCCCCAAACAGAGTGTAAACCAACCTGGCTCCATACTGGACATGGGCTGTCTTCCCACATACGGCTGGGAGGGTTATTTCTGCAGGTATGGACATGGGATCATCCACCTTCTCTGGCTCCCAGTCACCTGCAGTAAATCGCTTGATATGAAGCATTAGGACCCTGCTCAGAGACAGACAGGCAGGCGGGCAGGCATTCACAAAGACAGACAGACAGACAGACAAACATTCACATACACAGACAAGCAGGCAGGCGTTCACACAGACAAAGGAATCAGTCTTGTACTCAAATCAATAACCCAGTTTGGTGAGTTAGATCAGGACTGTCAATTGTAATCTGAGATGATGATGGGGGGGACTCACCGGGGCAGCGTGAGGAAGTGCCTAGTCACAGATGCTGTGCTGCCTGAGCACACCCTGCATGCACACTCTAACGCAGATGGCTAGGTGACAAAGGATAGCAATACAATTATGAACATTATGACATTAATGATAGTGTTCCTTGACATACTAACTCTTGGTTTAAGCTAAGTGCTGACCTTAAAGTAGAGGTCCAGGCTGTGTGGCAGGTAATGGCTCAGGCTCAGTGACAGGTGATTATAATCCTCCTGACCATACACTATAACTCCACAGCTTCAGAAGTACGGAGAGAAATGCATCAGCTATCCAACACAAACCTTTTGATCCCTCTACACACTATCTTAATGCTTTACCTCTGTATCCTGCATGTTATGCTGACATTAAACCTCCTCACAAATGTGATGACATCAAGGTACACCGTATACAAATGACAGCTGTTACCTGGTGCAGGTACGGGAAGTCTTCAGCTTGAATTCTAACTGCTTCACGGGGCAGGTGTATGGCTCTGGTGAGCCCTTTAATGCCATACCCTCCTCCTTCAGCTGAAAGAGGAGGAGCAACACACATTCATGGGCATCCTAAGAGAAGAATGGGAAAGAAGCAGAAAATACATCAACAACTACAACTGAAACAGAGCTGAGGAAAAACACTGTCACGTGTCCCAGGTTTATTGTTAAGTGAGTCTTTTAGCAAATAATATCTTACCTGTTCATAGTCTTCCTCATAGTCTTCATTGACAACGGAGAGACAGCGCTTGACTGTTTGAAGGATTTTCTTATTTTCCTTGTTCTTAGCATTAACAGTGCCTCCAGAAAGCCTGGCCTGATGTAACTTGGCAAAGCAGCTGTGGAGGGAGACAAAGAGCATGCATTCATGTTTCACTCTCTCACCTTGGCCACAGATTAGCTCTGTGCTTCTACTTTAGCCTCTGATCAAATATGATTCAACTGATTCCTGGCTGTGACAGGAAATCATCTCTGGTGTTAATCAGAAGCTGAGTTGGGTGTGGTTTTATCTTAAAAATCATATGAGGCACTAAGAGTGTACGAAGGACAATATATATCCATCCATCCATACATACTTACATTCATACATACAGTGGGGCAAAAAAAGTATTTAGTCAGCCACCAATTGTGCAAGTTCTCCCACTTATAAAGATGAGGCCTGTAATTTTCACCATAGGTACAGTTCAACTATGACAGACAAAATGAGAAATAAAATCCAGAAAATCACTTTGTTGGATTTTTTATGAATTTATTTGCAAATTATGGTGGAAAATAAGTATTTGGTCAATAACAAAAGTTTATCTCAAAACTTTGTTATATACCCTTTGTTGGCAATGACAGAGGTCAAACGTTGTCTGTAAGTCTTCATAAGGTTTTCATACACTGTTTCTGGTATTTTGGTCCATTCCTCCATGCAGATCTCCACTAGAGCAATGATGTTTTGGGGCTGTTGCTGGGCAACACAGACTTTCAACTCCCTCCAAAGATTTTCTATGGGGTTGAGATCTGGAGACTGGCTAGGCCACTCCAGGACCTTGAAATGCTTCTTACGAAGCCACTCCTTCGTTGCCCAGGCGGTGTGTTTGGGATCATTGTCATGCTGAAAGACCAAGCCACGTTTAATCTTCAATGCCCTTGCTGATGGAAGGAGGTTTTCACTCAAAATCTCATGATACATGGCCCCATTCATTCTTTCCTTTACACAGATCAGTCGTCCTGGTCCCTTTGCAGAAAAACATGCTTCACAGTAGGTATGGTGTTCTTTGGATGCAACTCAGCATTTTGGTTTCATCTGACCATATGACATTCTCCCAATCTTCTTCTGGATCATCCAAATGCTCTCTAGCAAACTTCAGACGGGCCTGTACATGTACTGGCTTAAGCAGGTGGACACGTCTGGCACTGCAGGATTTGAGTCCCTGGCGGCATAGTGTGTTACTGATGGTAGGCTTTGTTACTTTGGTCCCAGCTCTCTGCAGGTCATTCACTAGGTGGGGGACCTAGTGAATGACCTGCAGAGAGCTGGGACCAAAGTGTGGTACTGGAATTTTTACTCACCGTTCTTGTGATCATTTTGACCCCACGGGTGAGATCTTGCGTGGAGCCCCAGATTGAGGGAGATTATCAGTGGTCTTGTATGTCTTCCCTTTCCTAATAATTGCTCCCACAGTTGATTTCTTCAAACCAAGCTGCTTACCTATTGCAGATTCAGTCTTCCCAGCCTGGTGCAGGTCTACAATTTTGTTTCTGGTGTCCTTTGACAGCTCTTTGGTCTTGGCCATAATGGAGTTTGGAGTGTGACTGTTTGAGGTTGTGGACAGGTGTCTTTTATACTGATAACAAGTTCAAACAGGTGCCATTAATACAGGTAACGAGTGGAGGACAGAAGAGCCTCTAAAATAAGAGGTTACAGGTCTGTGAGAGCCAGAAATCTTGCTTGTTAGTAGGTGACCAAATACTTATTTTCCACCATAATTTGCAAATAAATTCATTAAAATTCGTACAATGTGATTTTCTGGATTTTTTTTCTGTCATAGTTGAAGTGTACTTATGATGAAAATTACAGGCCTCTCCCATCTTTTTAAGTGGGAGAACTTGCACAATTGGTGGCTGACTAAATACTTTTTTGCCCCACTGTACATAAATACATGCATACATACATACATACATACATACATACATGCATGCATGCATACATACATACATACATACATACACACACACACATACATACATACAGTATACTGAACAAAAATATAAATGCAACATGTGAAGTATTGGTCCCATGTTTCATGAGCTGAAATAAAAGATCCTATACATTTTCCATACGCACAAAAAAGCTTATTTCTGTGCACAGATTTGTTTGTATATCTGTTAGTGAGCATTTATCCTTTGCCAAGATAATCCATCCACCTGACAGGTGGCATATCAAGAAGCTGATTAAACAGCATGATCATTACACAGGTGCACCTTGTGCTGAGGACAATAAAAGGCCACTCTACAATGTGCAGTTTTGTTACACAACACAATACCACAGATGTCTCAGGTTTTGAGGGAGTGTGCAATTAGCATGCTGACAGCAGGAATCTCCACCAGAGCTATTGCCAGAGAATTGAATGTTCATTTCTATACCATAAGCCATCTCCAACATTGTTTTAGAAAATTTAGCAGTATGTCCAACCGGCCTCCCAACCGCAGACCACGTGTAACCACACAAGCCCAGGACCTCCATATCCAGCTTCTTCACCTGCGGCATCGTCTGAGGGGGTGCTGAGGAGTACTTCTGTCTGTAATAAAGCTCTTTTGTGGGGAAATCTCATTCTGATCGGCTGCGCCTAACTCCCCAGTGGGTGGGCCTATGCCCTCCCAGCCCCACCCATGGCTGCACCCTTGCTCAGTCGTGAAATCCATAGATTATGGCCTAATGAATTTATTTCAATAGACTAATTTCCTTATATGAATTGTAACTGAGTAAAATCTTTGAAATTGTTGCATGTTGCGTTTATATTTTTGTTTAGCACACATACATAAATAGATAAATACATACATAGATAAATAGATAAATACATACATACATACATACCACAGGAGGTTGATGGCACCTTAATTGGGGAGGACGGGTTCGTGGTAATGGCTGGAGCGGAATCAGTGGAATGCTATCAAATACATCAAACATATAGTTTCCATGTGTTTGATGCCATTCCATTTGTTCCGTTTCAGACATCATTACGAGCCGTCCTCCCCTCAGCAGCCTCCACTGACACATACATCGAGGCGGAACTTGTGTACTGTAACTATAAGCGTCTAGGTGGGTGGGTCAGTGTGTGTACAGGTGGGACAGGAGGGTGAGAGCGAGGCTGTATACCATAGCAGTTTAGAGGAGGGGGAGGAACTCCAGATGTTCTGCTGTCTCAGGATGTCTCTGCAAAATGCTGGCAGCCCCAGCAGGCACTGCAGAGCAGAGTTCATGAAGCAGGTGTTGCCAATATTAGGCAACCTGTGGGAAAGAAGCCATCAGATACACACTAATATCTGAACTGTGGACCAAAGGTAAAGTAATGAATGTATTTGTAAGGCATGAACACAAGATAACTCTGAGTACCACACTGAATTATTTAAAACAAAAAGCAGAGCTCAGAGATAAGAGTAGGTGTGTGTGTGTGTGTGTGTGTGTTTTACCCGAAGAGCTTGGTGTTGTCTTCGCCCTCTTCTGTGCAGCTCTGCTCCCCCAGCTGGGTGCTACTCTTGCTGACCAGGTTGGGGAGGCGAGCCATGGCTTCCCGAGACCTGACCAATGGCCTGGAGGAAGAGAGACAGGGTAGAGGCCTCAGTAGCAGTAGCTCAACACCAATCGGTCTGTTTGAACACTGTTTTAATGTACAGGCATACATATATTCCTTACCATGTCAGGGTGTGAGTGACCACTCTTATGTAGAGTTGAGTGAGATGAAGGTGGCTATTGTCTACAGTACTTACCTCTCCAAGGAGTCAGAGGAAGCCTTCAGGTCAATGGAGGCCTCTGCAGAGAGAGACAGAGAGACGGAGAGCGGTAAGAGAGAAGCTTTGTCAAAGATGAATTGAGAAAAATAGCACCAAAAAATGGCACCCGTTTACAGACCTGCAATGCCAGCAAATAGGGGTATCATTCTCTTTGGAACAACTGCTCCCACCTCTTTGACCTCAGAGCTCATAAGATCTCTGTAAAGACACACAGACATATGCATTAGGTTAGCTATATTATATTGGCTTTTTCATTTCAATGGTTGGCATGAAATGTGATATCAGGCTGCAGTACCTGGCAGTCTCACTGTCTTTGTTGGTCTCTCCATGGTGGTCCAGGGGGTTTGGAGAGGAGGACTGGGGGGCAGGGGAGGAGACGTGGGTTGTGGAGGAAGGGCAGGCAGGACTGAGGGGAGTGGCAGAGGAGGAAAACTGAGTTGAGACAGCCAGGGAAACAGAAGAAGCACTAAAAGGGGAGGAGGTCTGTGATCCTTCCAATGAAGAAGAAGAAGAAGAAGAAGAAGAGAGAGATGACATGTGGAGAGAGGAGAGGCAAGAGAGGCCGAAGAACTTGGAGAGAGTGGAAGGGGATCTGGCAGGGGATCCAGGGGGTGAGGGGGATGGAGTGCCGATTGGTGTTCGGCCAGACAAGGGGTTGAGGGGCGTCAGAGATGTTGTAGACGGTTTCAAATGGAAAGAAGAGACAAAGGAAGAATCAAGTTGGTGGTGATCCTTTACGTTCTTCTTCTCCCGGTTTTTCCAAACTGACGCAGTTACCATGCCGGCATCCAATGACGTCAGTTTGGGTGGGATTGGGAACGGCGATGGACAGCGGCTCCCAATCCCGAGGCGAACTCTGCACTTCTTTTTCTGTTTGGAGAAACATTATATATGTTATATTTGAACTAGCAGCAAATGTCACAAATTGCCTAGTAATATAAAGGTAAAATAAAAAAAATAAACATTATCTGACCATAAAATAAAGAATTTGTCGCCCAATCATATTGAATTCTGTATCATAGGCAGACAAATAGCAAAAATAAAACCATTGTAACCATCATACAGTTATACCCTCTGTCCCAAATCCTGCCATTTGGCACACATAAATAGACAATGAAACAACTAGGAATAGCTGAAAAGAATAGAATATACTCTAAAGCGTAACAGAATTAGACAAATTCTAGCCCAGAATAGACATATACCTTTTTACAGCAACACAAACATCCCATTTCAGTGTATTTGTAGACTATGCCTGGGTTTGCAGAACATCAAAATATGTTGCCTATTTCACATTGTGATGTCATAAACCAAATTATGATGCGCCTGTCTATGCGTTACCAGCGTAAATAGCCAACAAATCACACACACCAAAATGTTGAAAAATAATTAACCAAATGAATTTATCGTGTATTCAGAGTTGGGATATGGGAAGAGTCTAGGACATTCGAAGTAACGTTACTGTCTATCAGAATCAAAACAACTTTTATTGGCCAAGTGGCCTACATTCACACATTCACAGAATTTGACTCGATGAATTGGTGCTGCCAGCAATAGACAAACGTAAAGACACATTTACAGCCTATACAATATACAGTAAACATAAAACATATTTATTAGCTTCTATCTTCTTAAGATACTTGAGAGTAACATTTTATTATGGAAAGTAAAATGCCTATTTCACTTCAGTTGACGATCATCTGATACAGATCGAACGTAGCTTTGCAATGGTTGTTAGGAGGACCTTTGAAAAAGAAAAGGAGAGCTGCACACTCTAGCTCAGACTCAATAATTTAATAACCTAATATTGTCACGTTCTGACCTTTGTTTTGTCATTATTTAGTATGGTCAGGGCGTGAGTTGGGGTGGGCAGTCTATGTTTGTTTTTCTATGATTTGGGGATTTCTATGTTTCGGCCTAGTATGGTTCTCAATCAGAGGCAGGTGTCATTAGTTGTCTCTGATTGAGAATCATACTTAGGTAGCCTGGGTTGCACTGTTTGTTTGTGGGTGATTGTTTGTTTCAGCGCAGTTCGCATTAGCGTCACGGTTGTTATTTCGTTTATTGTTTTTGTATAGGGTTTTAGTGTTCAGTGTTTTCTTTATTAAAATTAATGATGAACACATACCACGCCGCATTTTGGTCCTCCGATCCATCTCGCCTCTCCTCTTCAGATGAAGAGGACGACCGTGACAAATATCCAACCTTTCCGACCGACAAACTGTCTTCATCAGCGTATACCGTCAGGAGCACCTTAACACAGATGGATATATTAATCTCTGACCGTACCTCATTGAAAAGGTGCCACTCGGTCTCCCGGGTGGCGCAGTACTGTACTGCAGCGCCAGCTGTGCCATCAGAGACTCTGGGTTCGCGCCCAGGCTCTGTCGTAACCGGCAGCGACCGGGAGGTCCATGGGGCGACGCAGAATTGGCCTAGCGTCGTCCGGGTTAGGGAGGGCTTGGTCGGTAGGGATGTCCTTGTCTCATCGCGCACCAGCGACTCCTGTGACGAGCCGGGCGCAGTGCGAGCTAACCAAGGTACCAGGTGCACGGTGTTTCCTCCGACACATTGGCGCGGCTGGCTTCCGGGTTGGATGCGCGCTGTGTTAAGAAGCAGTGCGGCTAGGTTGGGTTGTGTATCGGAGGAAGCATGACTTTCAACCTTCGTCTCTCCGGAGCCGGTACGGGAATTGTAGCGATGAGACAAGATAGTAGCTACTACAACAATTGGACACCACGAAATTGGGGAGAAAAAGGGGTAAAAAAGAAAAAGAAAAGAAAAGGTGCCACTCTGCCTAGTGACTGTAAACAAAACAAAAACTAACGTTAGTACATTTGTATATTTTCTGTTCTGTAAACCCAGTTGGTCGCCACCACACCAGTCACAACTGTCAACAGATAATGACATAAATGCAAAGCATCATTTGTTCTCGCAGAGTAGATTGTAGATCCTACTACCACCAGGGAACAATCCATTATTCAGCCCTACCATAAAAAGTACCCTTATCTCTCTCCCACTTTCCCCTCTCTCCTTCATTCCCTGTTTTCCTCTCTCCACCTCTTTCTTCCCCCTCTCCTCCCCCAGGTGGACACCCTGACCCTGGAGCTTGTGGCAGAGCGCAGCATGGCCCAGAAATGAGAATGCGCGCCAGTAGCTGGAGAGGCAGAACAAGGACTTGCAGGCCAAGCTGGGCGAGCTGGAGGGCTCCGTAAAGAGCCGGTTTAAGGCCTCCATCACTGCCCTGGAGGCCAAGATACTGCAGCTGGAGGAGCAGCTGGAGCAGGAGGCTAAGTGAGAAACACAGCAACTCTCTTATAACAACTCGATACCTTATTAGACAATGTGATATAGGAGACCAAGACTCAGGAGTTCATGAGGGCCTTAGAACAAGCTCAGCCCGTTGGAAGAGGTTCTTGAATGTGATCTAAATGTTAATGTGATCAATGTAATGAGTCAAAAGCAATCTTAAGAGATGTACTTGAAGATCTATGACTGACAGCCTTTGTTACAGTGCGGTTCCTGTGGTGCTCTAACTGTCCTATGACCTCATTCCTCTGTCCTCCTATCAGGGAGCGAGCAGCGGCCAATAAGCTTGTGAGACGGACAGAGAAGAAGCTGAAGGAGGTGTGCATGCAGGTGGAGGACGAGCGCCGCCATTCCGACCAGTACAAGGAACAGGTGAGGAGCTTGTCACGGAAGTTTGGACGTCCCAGATATTAAAGCTACAGTATGTAACTTTTTGGGAGACTTAACCAAATTAACAGAAATTTGAGTTATAGATATTTAATTCTCATTGAAAACAAGTCTAAGAAGCAATATGTTCTAAGTGCTCCATTTCTATGCTTTCCATTCTTAAGTTTAGTGTATGCGTGTCTTTCGGTTTTGTACAACAGCTGAAAATATATTGATTTTTGGTTATGGATTCTCTACACAATGACTGCTTGTTTTGACACAAACAGAAATTAGGCGAATTCTGCATAGTGCATTTTTAAGGTGTACACAGCTAAAGAAGGAATTCTATCCAATTCAGTACAACTTGCAAAGGTGGGCCAGGATTGGATAGGTGTGAAGATTTAGGATTGGAGTCTTTCCTACAGTAGGTTATTTCCAGTAACCACTGGACCATAGGAATGCTGAGTATTTTAAGTATTAGTATTGACTGTTCATCATTGTTGTCTGTTGTGACTCCTAGCTGGGTCAGATGGAGAAGGCCAACTCTCGCATGAAGCAGCTGAAGAGGCAGCTTGAGGAGGCTGAGGAGGAGGCCACACGTGCCAACGCCTACCGCAGGAAGCTGCAGAGGGAGCTGGACGATGCAACTGAGGCCAGCGAGGGTCTCAGACGTGAGGTCAACACACTCAAGAGCCGCCTCAGGTATTTAGAGCCCCCCACACACACACACACAAACAGTTGTGTATATTGGCCAAATTGATGGTCCTCGTTACTAATACCTCTCCTGGCCCCCTCTGTCCCCTGGAGGCCCCATCAGTTTCTCCTCCAGCCGCTCAGGCAGGCGTCAGCTGCAGGTGGAGGGAACATCGCTCGACCTCCTATCCGACGATGAGGTGGAAAACAAGACCACGGACGCCAATGCCAACGAGACGCCAGCAGCTCCCCAACCAGAGTAGACGCGCTACCTCCAGCCCACACGCAGCATGGCCTCTGCCCCCACAAACCTTACCCCTGTCCTCCTAACCCCAGACACCAGCAGTGGACCCCACTACTCTGCCTTACCCCTCTATGGCAAGCTGCAGGGCCAAGCAAATCCATCATCTCCTCCATATGAATATACCGCACATCCAGCCTTGGATTCGTGTTTAACATCAATTGCAGATAAAAGTGCATTTAAATTGCATAGGCGTCTGAGTGTGCATAGGCACTTGAAAACAAATAGCAGGAGTTTACCATAATTATGCTAAGCTACTTCCCTGGAACAGCCATTAGAATCAAACAGCCCTCTAGCTAGAATTAACCACTGTCATTTCAGCTGGTTTACTGGCACACAGGTGGACGACTGCACACAAGTCGGTAAAAACATGTGTCTTTCATGATTGTACAGTATTGGACCAGGATATGTAAAACAAAGCACAGCATAAGCGAGGGAATTATTTTTAAATGGTAGCCTAAATGATGATCCCACCAAATGTTTTCATCAAAACCACCACTGTCATAGAGATACTGCAATCCACTTAGTGGATAAAAATAACTGAATAAATCTTTGGTAGCAGGTTTGTAGTAAATTAGATTGTACCACGCCATGTTGCCTCAGCATTCCCCCTATATATATGACCAGCAAAAGACCCTGTTAACTTTACCAATATAACCTTGTCCAATAACCCACCATTTTATATTTGACATATCAATCTACTTTAAGTGGTGTACGATAATGTGTGGAATTAGGTTTGTCAGACTTGGAACAAAGGCCCTTTTTTTTTAAAGACAGCCCAAATGTGTGCTTGACTGTCACACCCTGACCATAGTTTGCTTTGTATGTTTTGTTTGGTCAGGGTGTGATCTGAGTGGGCATTCTATGTTGGATGTCTTGTTTCTGTGTTTGGGCCTGATATGGTTCTCAATCAGAGGCAGGTGTTAGTCATTGTCTCTGATTGAGAACCATATTTAGGTAGCCTGTTTGGTGTTGGGGTTTGTGGGTGATTATTCCTGTCTTTGTGTTGGTTACACCAGATAGGGCTGTTTTTCACGTTGTTTTTGTATATTGTTCTATTTTCATCTTTATTAAAGATGTATCACAATAACCACGCTGCGTTTTGGTCCGCCTCTCCTTCAACAGAAGAATCCCGTTACATTGACATACTATAATATTGCTATGTATAATTCTGTCTATTCAGTTATGTTTTCTGTACCATGTACAAAATACTTAACTCAAAAAGGTCTCTTTGACATCTCGTGTCACCTTAATTTCAATACATTACAAATGGCTGAATAATATTAGCATTGATTTACAGAAGGGTAATTCATGTTTTATTGAGTGTTAGAGCGTTGGTTTTAATTCAGTGGTTCAGGGTAGAGCAATCGATCAATTTGAATATGCACACTTGTTAAACATAAATGACCATTTTGTAAATGACTAATTACATATTTGAGGTCTTTATTTTAAACCAGAACAAATTGGGGGAAAAAAGGTTTATCTGTTTCTTTTGAAAGACACTTCTCAATAAAGATATGAGGTGGAAAAAAGTGTATAGTGTTTGAACCAGTTTCATAGCTTTGTCATATTATACCATAAGCACCTCTCCCATCGTGTTGGTGTGAACCAGTGTTATTACAGAATGATTTATGGAGCCTTCTGTCTGCCAGGCAGAAAGTAGGATTTCATTGGGTTCAAAGCTTTAACATCCTGAAGGTTGTTATTATTAGTGGACTGGCTGTTGACGACCAGGTATTCATCATCTCCTTTTATTTCTTGTATTTCTAGACTTTTTTTGTTGCTGTTGTAAAAGACCAATAAACATATCCATTATAGAAAATATTTTTTTTCTTCTATATTTCTTGTGCAACACATTGATGTCCTCTTAGTCTTTCCCACAGTAGTTGTGGGTCAAGACTGTCTCCAAACTGATATGTGAAGTATGGTCTATGTTACATTGCCATTCATTGTTCCCTTACTTCATTGTATTTGTGGTTATATTAAAACCCTGAGGGAGTGCGTAGATAGACTGTGCACAGACACACAATATTGTTATAACTTTTTCCTCATTTTACCCAACATGAATGACTGATAGAGATTGCCTCTTATACAGTGCATTCAGAACGTATTCACACCCCTTGACTTTTCCACATGTTGTGTTACAGCCTTACTCAAAATGGATCTAAAAAATCATCAATCTACACACAATACCCCATAGTGACAAAGTGAAGACATGTTTTTAGACATTGTAGCAAATGTATACAAAATAAAACCAGAAATGCTTGTACATGATTGTACATGGTTTGGTACGGCACACACCTGTCTATTTATTTAATTTATTTTTGATTTCACCTTTATTTAACCAGGTAGGCAAGTTGAGAACAACTTCTCATTTACAATAGCGACCTGGCCAAGATAAAGCAAAGCAGTTCGACACATACAACAACACAGAGTTACACATGGAGTAAAACAAACATGCAGTCAATAATAAGGTATAAACAAGACTATATACGATGTGAGCAAATGAGGTGAGATAAGGGAAGTAAAGGCAAAAAAAGGCCATGGTGGCAAAGTAAATACAATATAGCAAGTTAAACACTGGAATGGTAGATTTGCAGTGGAAGAATGTGAAAAGTAGAAATAGAAATAATGGGGTGCAAAGGAGCAAAATAAATAAATAACATAAATACAGTAGGGAAAGAGGTAGTTGTTTGGGCTAAATTATAGGTGGGCTATGTACAGGTGCAGTAATCTGTGAGCTGCTCTGACAGTTGGTGCTTAAAGCTAGTGAGGGAGATAAGTGTTTCCAGTTTCAGAGATTTTTGTAGTTCGTTCCAGTCATTGGCAGCAGAGAACTGGAAGGAGAGGCGGCCAAAGAAAGAATTGGTTTTGGGGGTGACCCTAGAGATATACCTGCTGGAGCGCGTGCTACAGGTGGGTGATGCTATGGTGACCAGCGAGCTGAGATAAGGGGGGACTTTACCTAGCAGGGTCTTGTAGATGACATGGAGCCAGTGGGTTTGGCGACGAGTATGAAGCGAGGGCCAGCCAACGAGAGGGTACAGGTCACAATGGTGGGTAGTATATGGGGCTTTGGTGACAAAACGGATTGCACTGTGATAGACTGCATCCAATTTGTTGAGTAGGGTATTGGAGGCTATTTGTAAATGACATCGCCGAAGTCGAGGATGGTAGGATGGTCAGTTTTACAAGGGTATGTTTGGCAGCATGAGTGAAGAATGCTTTTTTTGCGAAATAGGAAGCCAATTCTAGATTTAACTTTGGATTGGAGATGTTTGATGTGGGTCTGGAGGGAGAGTTTACAGTCCAACCAGACACCTAGGTATTTGTAGTTGTCCACGTATTCTAAGTCAGAGTAGTGATGTTGGACAGGCGGGCAGGTGCAGGCAGCGATCGGTTGTAGAGCATGCATTTAGTTTTACTTGTATTTAAGAGCAATTGGAGGCCACGGAAGGAGAGTTGTATGGTATTGAAGCTTGCCTGGAGGGTTGTTAACACAGTGTCCAAAGAAGGGCCAGAAGTATACAGAATGGTGTCGTCTGCGTAGAGGTGGATCAGAGACTCACCAGCAGCAAGAGCGACATCATTGATGTATACAGAGAAGAGAGTCGGTCCAAGAATTGAACCCTGTGGCACACCCATAGAGACTGCCAGAGGTCCGGACAGCAGAGCCTCCGATTTGACACACTGAACTCTATCAGAGAAGTAGTTGGTGAACCAGCCGAGACAATCGTCTGCCGACGAGGATGTGGTGATTGACAGAGTCAAAAGCCTTGGCCAGATCAATGAATACGGCTGCACAGTCATGTTTCTTATCGATGGCGGTTAATATATCGTTTAGGACCTTGAGCGTGGCTGAGGTGCACCCATGACCAGCTCTGAAACCAGAGAAGGTATGGTGAGATTCGAAATGGTCGCTAATCTGTTTGTTGACTTGGCTTTCGAAGACCTTAGAAAGGCAGGGTAGGATAGATATAGGTCTGTAGCAGTTTGGGTCAAGAGTGATCCCCCCCCCTTAAAGAGGGGGATGACCGCAGCTGCTTTCCAATCTTTGGGAATCTCAGACGATACGAAAGAGAGGTTGAACAGGCTAGTAATAGGGGTGGCAACTATTTCGGCAGATCATTTTAGAAAGAAGGGGTCCAGATAGTCTAGCCCGGCTGATTTGTAGGGGTCCAGATTTTGCAGCTCTTTTAGAACATCAGCTGACTGGATTTGGGAGAAGGAGAAATGGGGAAGGCTTGGGCGAAATGCTGTGGGGGGTGCAGTGCTGTTGACCGGGGTAGGAGTAGCCTGGTGGAAAGCATGACCAGCCGTAGAAAAATGCTTATTGAAATTCTCAATTATAGTGGATTTATCAGTGGTGACAGTATTTCCTATCTTCAGTGCAGTGGGCAGCTGGGAGGAGGTGTTCTTATTCTCCATGGACTTTACAGTGTCCCAGAACTTTTTTGAGTTAGTGTTGCAGGAAGCAAATTTCTGCTTGAAAAAGCTAGCCTTGGCTTTTCTAACTGCTTGTGTATACTGGTTTCTAGCTTCCCTGAACAGCTGCATATCACGATGGCTGTTCGATGCTAATGCAGAATGCCATAGGATGTTTTTGTGTTGTTTAAGGGCAGTCAGGTCTGGGGAGAACCAAGGGCTATATCTGTTCGTGGTTCTAAATTTCTTGAATGGGGCATGCTTATTTAAGATGGGTAGGAAGGCATTTAAAAAAAAAAACAGGCATCCTCTACTGACGGGATGAGATCAATATCCTTCCAGGATACCCCGGCCAGGTCGATTAGAAAGGCCTGTATAAGAAAGGTCTATATAAGATCCCAGTTCACAGTGCATGTCAGAACAAAAACCAAACCATGTGTCACGACTTCCGCCGAGGTTGGCTCTCCTGCCCGTTCAGGCGGTGCTCGGCGGTCGTCGTCACCGTCCTACTAGCCACTACCGATCCCTTTTCGTGTATCTGTTGGTTTTGTCTGATTGGTTTCACCTGTGTGTTGTTTAGTTAATTAGTGTCTGTATATAATGTAGGTTGTCCCACCCTTGTTTTGTGCGGGATTGTTTATTTTGTCATTCATTTTTCGTCTGTCGGTGTTATTGTGTTTCTTATTCTCCGGTTAGTCTGTTATCCTGTGTTGGATAATTTCACCCTGTGTGTGTTTGGGTTGACCGTGTTTGTTTTGTTCACCGGAGAATAAACTCTATATCGCATTCTGCTATCTGCGCCTGATTCCACCCACCTTGATTAGACGTGACACCATGAGGTCGAAGGAATTGTCCTCCATCATTCCTAAATGGAAGAAGTTTGGAACCCCAAAGACTACTAGAGCTGGCCGCCTGGTCAAACTGAGCTATCAGGAACCTGATGGTCACTATGACAGAGCTCCAGAGTTCTTCTGTGGAGATTAGAGAAACCTCCAGAAGGACAACCATCTCTGCAGCACTCCACCAACCAGGTCTTTATGGTAGAGATGTCAGACGGAAGCCACTTCTCAGTAAAAGGCACATGACAGCACGCTTGGAGTTTGCCAAAAGCCACCTAAAGACTCTCAGACCATGAGAATCAAGATTCTCTGGTCTGATGAAACCAAGATTGAACTCTTTGGCCTGAATGCCAAGCGCCATGTCTGGAGGAAACCTGGCACCATTTCTACGGTGAAGCATGGCGGTGGCAGCATCATGCTGTGGGGATGTTTTTCAGCAGCAGGGACTGGTAGACTAGTCAGAATCGAGGGAAAGATGAACGGCACAAAGTACAGAGAGATGCTTGATGAAAACCAGCTCCAGAGCGTCCGGGATCTCAGACTGGGCCGAAGGTTCACCTTCCAACAGGACAACGACCCTTAGCACACAACCAAGACAAATGCAGGGGTGGCTTGGGGACAAGTCTCTGAATGTCCTTGAGTGGCCCAGCCAGAGCCCGGACTTGAACCTGATTGAACATCTCTGGAGACCTGAAAATAGCTGTGCAGCGATGCTTCCCATCCAACCTGACAGAGCTTGAGAGGATCTGCAGAGAAGAATGAGAGAAACTCCCCAAATATAGATGTGCTAAGCTTATAGTGTCATACCCAAGAACACTTGAGGCTGTAATCGCTGCCAAAGTTGCTTCAACAAAGTACTGAGTAAAGGGTCTGAATTCTTATGTATATGTGATAGTTTAGCTTTATGTTGTCTTGATAAATTTGCAAAAAAATCTAAAAACCTGTTTTTGCTGTCATTATGGGGTAGATTGATGAGAAGAAGAAAAAATTAATTAATCCATTTTAGAACAAGGCTGTAACTTAACTAAATGTGGAAAAAGTCAAGGGATCTGAATACTTTCTGAATGCACTGTAGGTACATTTATTCACTACCATGTACAGTAAAAGAACATTAATTGCACTCGGTCGGTGAGATGTTTTATATTTATATAATTGTAAACATACAGTAGATGGCCTAGAGTGGGTACATGCTTTGTGGTGTAGGCTGTTTCTTCTGGTGGTCTAGGGCAGCCTGGTGGTCTAGGGCACCCTGATGTCCAGGTGGTCTAGGGCAGCCTGGTGTTCTAGGGCAGCTTGGTGTCTAGGTGGTTTAGGCCAGCGTGATGTCCTAATGGTCTAGGATAGTCTGATGGTGGTCTAGGGCAGCTTGATGGTGGTCTAGGGCAGCTTGATGGTGGTCTAGGGCAGCTTGATGGTGGTCTAGGGCAGCTTGATGGGGGTCTAGGGCAGCTTGATGGGGGTCTAGGGCAGCTTGATGGGGGTCTAGGGCAGCTTGATGGTGGAGTAGGGCAGCTTGATGGTGGAGTAGGGCAGTCTGATGGTGGTCTAGGGCAGCTTGATGGTGGTCTAAGGCAGTTGATGGTGGTGTAGGGCAGCCTAATTCGATTAATCTGAGGTTTCTTGGTGTGTGGTAGGTGCTACTCCAGGTGGTCCCTGAGCGCTGTGCCGCTCCCTGAGTTTAATGATGGGTTCTCCTGGTCCTTCTCCTGGTAGTGAGGGGCCTGGTCTCCTTCACCTGCTCCACTTTATTGAGAAATGACAGGGAGATCTTACATGTACATACAATGTCTGAAAAATAACACATACAGAGGGATTACAGGTTAAAGGGATAACTCTTAATGCGTGGTCAATGAATCATCTTTCTAGCTTTGGTAAACACTTTTTTTCTTGATGACTCATTGTCGTCATTGACTCCATTTGTGACATTCTTCTCTTAAATTTGTGGCCTAGAGCCTTACCTGCAGACATAGAACAGGATGTAGGCAGTCTGTGCAATCTCCTTCAGCACAGTGGCCTCATCTGTCCTCAAGACATGTGCGTCATCCAGGCAGAGCCACCCACTGCCACGGCTGTCCAAAACATCACTGATGTAGTGGCCTAGGGAACAAGGGAAACAAAATAGAGTGTACATTAAGCTTTCATAATTGTGTGTGCGTGCCTGCATACCTGAGTGCCTGCATACCTGCGTGCCTGCATACCTGTATACATGTTGTCTCCCAGATGTGAGATCACACTTGACAATTTGTAGATATTGTCTGGCTGGTGTCTCTGTAAGGAAACATTTAATAATAGGATTGTTATTTTGTCTAGAAGGGGTGCCTTCTATAACTGCCTTATCTTGATCCGCCCACTATCTCAACTGGATCTAATTATCTGTTATTTATTTCTCTCTCTCTCTCTCTCTCTCTCTCTCTCTCTCTCTCTCTCCTCACCACAGCGGCTGCCTGCTGCTTTTTCTCACTGTCAGCTGGTTTCTCTAGCTGGTCAGAGGAATTTGAAGCTGGTGGGGGTATATCAAATATAGTGTAAATACAAACCAGAAAGTGAAGTGGAAACCCATCAACAAATATACTCTTAACTTCAGCTTCCGACTTGCTTTCCTCAACAGTCCTGTTTCATGAGAGGGTGTTCTGCATGAAGTCAGTAACACAATGTCCTACCTGGTCTATCAAGGGTGCCTTTCGGGGAGTTTGCAGGTGTGTTGTCCATGTTGTTTCTCCCCAGGGAGCTTGCCCTGTGTAAATTGATGGCATTGAAAATAAATATCTAGTGTGTGAAAATCATGGTGTGTGTTGGCTACTCAATGTGCAATGTGCCCAAACAGAGTGTAAACCAACCTGGCTCCATACTGGACATGGGCTGTCTTCCCACATACGGCTGGGAGGGTTATTTCTGCAGGGATGGACATGGGATCATCCAACTTCTCTGGCTCCCAGTCGCCTGCAGTAAATCGCTTGATATGAAGCATTAGGACCCTGCTCACAGACAGGCATTCACACAGACAGACAGAGACATTCACACAGACATTCACCCAGACATTCACACAGACAGGCAGACAGACAGGCATTCACACAGACAAAGGAATCAGTCTTGTACTCAATTCAATAACCCAGTTTGGTGAGTTAGATCAGGACTGTCAATTGTAATCTGAGATGATGATGGGGGGACTCACCGGGGCAGCGTGAGGAAGTGCCTAGTCACAGATGCTGAGCTGCCTGAGCACACCCTGCATGCACACTCTAACGCAGATGGCTAGGTGACAAAGGATAGCAATACAATTATGAACATTATGACATTAATGATAGTGTTCCTTGACATACTAACTCTTGGTTTAAGCTAAGTGCTGACCTTAAAGTAGAGGTCCAGGCTGTGTGGCAGGTAATGGCTCAGGCTCAGTGACAGGTGATTATAATCCTCCTGACCATACACTATAACTCCACAGCTTCAGAAGTACGGAGAGAAATGCATCAGCTATCCAACACAAACCTTTTGATCCCTCTACACACCATCTTAATGCTTTACCTCTGTATCCTGCATGTTATGCTGACATTAAACCTCCTCACAAATGTGACGACGACATCAAGGTACACCGTATACAAATGACAGCTGTTACCTGGTGCAGGTACGGGAAGTCTTCAGCTTGAATTCTAACTGCTTCACGGGGCAGGTGTATGGCTCTGGTGAGCCCTTTAATGCCATACCCTCCTCCTTCAGCTGAAAGAGGAGGAGCAACACACATTCATGGGCATCCTAAGAGAAGAATGGGAAAGAAGCAGAAAATACATCAACAACTACAACTGAAACAGAGCTGAGGAAAAACACTGTCACGTGTCCCAGGTTTATTGTTAAGTGAGTCTTTTAGCAAATAATATCTTACCTGTTCATAGTCTTCCTCATAGTCCTCATTGACAACGGATAGGCAGCGCTTGACTGTTTGAAGGATTTTCTTATTTTCCTTGTTCTTAGCATTAACAGTGCCTCCAGAAAGCCTGGCCTGATGTAACTCGGCAAAGCAGCTGTGGAGGGAGACAATGAGCATGCATTCAGGTTTCAATCTCTCATCTTGGCCACAGATTAGTTCTGTGCTTCTACTTTAGCCTCTGATCAAATATGATTCAACTGATTCCTGACTGTGACAGGAAATCATCTCTGGTGTTAATCAGAAGCGGAGTTGGGTTTGTTTTTATCTTAAAAAACATGAGGAACTAAGAGTGTACAAATGACAATATATATATCCATCCATCCATCCATCCATACATACAGTGCCTTGCGAAAGTATTCGGCCCCCTTGAACTTTTCGACCTTTTACCACATTTCAGGCTTCAAACATAAAGATATAAAACTGTATTTTTTTGTGAAGAATCAACAACAAGTGGGACACAATCATGAAGTGGAACGACATTTATTGGATATTTCAAACATTTAACAAATCAAAAACTGAAAAATTATTCAGCCCCCTTAAGTTAATACTTTGTAGCGCCACCTTTTGCTGCGATTACAGCTGTAAGTCGCTTGGGGTATGTCTCTATCAGTTTTGCACATCGAGAGACTGACATTTTTTCCCATTCCTCCTTGCAAAACAGCTCGAGCTCAGTGAGGTTGGATGGAGAGCATTTGTGAACAGCAGTTCAGTTCTTTCCACAGATTCTCGATTGGATTCAGGTCTGGACTTTGACTTGGCCATTCTAACACCTGGATATGTTTATTTTCGAACCATTCCATTGTAGATTTTGCTTTATGTTTTGGATCATTGTCTTGTTGGAAGACAAATCTCCGTCCCAGTCTCAGGTCTTTTGCAGACTCCATCAGGTTTTCTTCCAGAATGGTCCTGTATTTGGCTCCATCCATCTTCCCATCAATTTTAACCATCTTCCCTGTCCCTGCTGAAGAAAAGCAGGCCCAAACCATGATGCTGCCACCACCATGTTTGACAGTGGGGATGATGTGTGTTCAGGGTGATGAGCTGTGTTGCTTTTACGCCAAACATAACGTTTTTGCATTGTTGCCAAAAAGTTTAATTTTAGTTTCATCTGACCAGAGCACCTTCTTCCACATGTTTGGTGTGTCTCCCAGGTGGCTTGTGGCAAACTTTAAACGACACTTTTTATGGATATCTTTAAGAAATGGCTTTCTTCTTGCCACTCTTCCATAAAGGCCAGATTTGTGCAATATACGACTGATTGTTGTCCTATGGACAGAGTCTCCCACCTCAGCTGTAGATCTCTGCAGTTCATCCAGAGTGATCATGGGCCTCTTGGCTGCATCTCTGATCAGTCTTCTCCTTGTATGAGCTGAAAGTTTAGAGGGACGGCCAGGTCTTGGTAGATTTGCAGTGGTCTGATACTCCTTCCATTTCAATATTATCGCTTGCACAGTGCTCCTTGGGATGTTTAAAGCTTGGGAAATCTTTTTGTATCCAAATCCGGCTTTAAACTTCTTCACAACAGTATCTCGGACCGGCCTGGTGTGTTCCTTGTTCTTCATGATGATCTCTGCCCTTTTAACGGACCTCTGAGACTTTCACAGTGCAGGTGCATTTATACGGAGACTTGATTACACACAGGTGGATTGTATTTATCATCATTAGTCATTTAGGTCAACATTGGATCATTCAGAGATCCTCACTGAACTTCTGGAGAGAGTTTGCTGCACTGAAAGTAAAGGGGCTGAATAATTTTGCACGCCCAATTTTTCAGTTTTTGATTTGTTAAAAAAGTTTGAAATATCCAATAAATGTCGTTCCACTTCATGATTGTGTCCCACTTGTTGTTGATTCTTCACAAAAAAATACAGTTTTATATCTTTATGTTTCAAGCCTGAAATGTGGCAAAAGGTCGCAAAGTTCAAGGGGGCCGAATACTTTCGCAAGGCACTGTACATACTTCCATACACACAAAAAAGCGTATATCTGTGCACAGATTTGTTTGCATATCTGTTAGTTAGCATTTATTCTTTGCCAAGATAATCCATCCACCTGACAGGTGGCATATCAAGAAGCTGATTAAACAGCATGATCATTACACAGGTGCACCTTGTGCTGAGGACAATAAAAGGCCACTCTAAAATGTGCAGTTTTATTACACAACACAATACCACAGATGTCTCAGGTTTTGAGGGAGTGCGCAATTGGCATGCTGACAGCAGGAATCTCCACCAGAGCTGTTGCCAGAGAATTGAATGTTCATTTCTATACCATAAGCCATCTCCAACATTGTTTTAGAGAATTTAGCAGTATGTCCAACCGGCCTTCCAACCGCAGACCACGTATAACCACACAAGCCCAGGACCTCCATATCCAGCTTCTTCACCTGCGGCATCGTCTGAGGGGGTGCTGAGGAGTATTTCTGTCTGTAATAAAGCCCTTTTGTGGGGAAATCTAATTCTGATTGGCTGGGCCTAACTCCCCAGTGGGTGGCCCTATGCCCTCCCAGCCCCACGATGGCTGCGACCTTGCTCAGTCGTGAAATCCATAGATTATGTCCTAATGAATGAATTTCCTTATATGAATTGTAAAATCTTTGAAATTGTTGCATGTTGCGTTTATATTTTTGTTTTTTATACATAGATACATAGATACATACATACATATATACATAAATACATACCACAGGAGGTTGATGGCACCTTAATTGGGGAGGACGGGTTCGTGGTAATGGCTGGAGCGGAATCAGTGGAATGCTATCAAATACATCAAACATATGGTTTCCATGTGTTTTATGCCATTCCATTTGCTCCGTTTCAGACATCATTACAAGCCGTCCTCCCCTCAGCAGCCTCCACTGACACATACATTGAGGCGGAACTTGTTGTTAGTATATTTAATTATGCCAATGTGCTTTCATCAATTGAAAGCCCTTCATCTATTTTATGAGAATTTATATTGATTCCTTGTTTGCATAAAATAGACGCAGACCAGTCTTTAAATAATAGGTAATAGAATTTATTCTCGGAGCGCGCTACCACTCAAAACACATGCCTCAGTTTAAATACAGATCATGACGTCATTTCACTGTCTTAAACGAACCCCCCCCCCCCCCCTCTCGACAGGACAAAGTAAGGTGAAGAGTTCATTCTAACTTACTAACACACTCCCAGATAACTTTTGACCCCTCAACATTATCGATCACCACTGAAGTGACAGGTTTAATTAACAGAAACCCTAGGAATGCACTCACTGCCTAATCTAAAAACCCCATAGCTAAGTTTCAGGTTGGGTCAACCATAGGCTAACGACCTTATGTGTTTACACAGTCCACAACCCATTTGTTCCTGCCCAGTTGGAAATGGTGTTCATTAACATTCTATTCCTCCTTGTCCTGTCACACAATTTCTTCTTATGAACTCATATTGTTAATCAAACATACAGAGTATAAGTTTACCTAGACACAATTCTATTTAAAATGGGGATATTGTTTATTCATTTATCCATAATAAATCCATAATATATTCAACACTTGTGTACTGTAACTATAAGCGTCTAGGTGGGTGGGTCAGTGTGTGTACAGGTGGGACAGGAGGGTGAGATCGAGGCTGTATACCATAGCAGTTTAGAGGAGGGGGAGGAACTCCAGATGTTCTGCTGTCTCAGGATGTCTCTGCAAAATGCTGGCAGCCCCAGCAGGCACTGCAGAGCAGAGTTCATGAAGCAGGTGTTGCCAATATTAGGCAACCTGTGGGAAAGAAGCCATCAGTTACACACTAATATCTGAACTGTGGACCAAAGGTAAACAAATGAATGTATTTGTAAGGCATCAACACAAGATAACTCTGAGTACCACACTGAATTATTTAAAACAAAAAGCAGAGCTCAGAGATAAGAGTAGGTGTGTGTGTGTGTGTGTGTGTGTGTGTGTGTGTGTGTGTGTGTGTGTGTGTGTGTGTGTGTGTGTGTGTGTGTGTGTGTGTGTGTGTGTGTGTGTGTGTGTGTGTGTGTGTGTGTGTGTGTGTGTGTGTGTGTGTGTGTGTGTGTGTGTTTTACCCGAGGAGCTTGGTGTTGTCTTCGCCCTCGCCTGTGCAGCTCTGCTCCCCCAGCTGGGTGCTACTCTTGCTGAACAGGTTGGGGAGGCGAGCCATGGCTTCCCGAGACCTGACCAATGGCCTGGAGGAAGAGAGACAGGGTAGAGGCCTCAGTAGCAGTAGCTCAACACCAATCGGTCTGTTTGAACACTGTTTTAATGTACAGGCATACATATATTCCTTACCATGTCATGGTGTGAGTGACCACTCTTATGTAGAGTTGAGTGAGATGAAGGTGGCTATTGTATACAGTACTTACCTCTCCAAGGAGACAGAGGAACCCTTCAGGTCAATGGAGGCCTCTGCAGAGAGAGACAGAGAGACGGAGAGCGGTAAGAGAGAAGCTATGTCAAAGATGAATTGAGAAAAATAGCACCAAAAAATGGCACCCGTTTACAGACCTGCGATGCCAGCAAATAGGGGTATCATTCTCTTTGTCTGTGGAACAACTGCCCCCACCTCTTTGACCTCAGAGCTCATAAGATCTCTGTAAAGACACACAGACATATGCATTAGGTTAGCTATATTATATTGGTTTTTTCATTTCAATTTCATGGTGTTGGTTGGCATGAAATGTGATATCAGGCTGCAGTACCTGGCAGTCTCACTGTCTTTGTTGGTCTCTCCATGGTGGTCCAGGGGGTTTGGAGAGGAGGACTGGGGGCCAGGGGAGGAGGAGGAAAACTGAGTTGAGACAGCCAGGGAAACAGAAGAAGCACTAAAAGGGGAGGAGGTCTGTGATCCTTCCTCCTCTGAAGAAGAAGAAGAGAGAGATGACATGTGGAGAGAGGAGGGAGAAGAGAGGCCGAAGAACTTGGAGCGAGTGGAAGGGGATCTGGCAGGGGATCCAGAGGGTGAGGGGGGTGAGGGGGATGGAGTGCCGATTGGTGTTCGGCCAGATAAGGGGTCGAGGGGCGTCAGAGATGTTGTAGACGGTTTCAAGTGGAAAGAAGAGACAAAGGAAGAATCAAGTTGGTGGTGATCCTTTACGTTCTTCTTCTCCCGGTTTTTCCAAACTGACGCAGTTACCATGCTGGCATCCAATGACGTCAGTTTGGGTGGGATTGGGAACGGCGATGGACAGCGGCTCCCAATCCCGAGGCGAACTCTGCACTTCTTTTTCTGTTTGGAGAAACATTATATATGTTATATTTGAACTAGCAGCAAATGTCACACCCAAACCACATGATCTGACCATAAAATAAAGAACTCGTCGCCCAATCATATTGAATTCTGTATCATAGGCTAACAAATAGTAAATATACATGTTTAGAAAAATAAAACCATTGTAACCATACAGTTATACCCTCTGTCCCAAATTCTGCCATTTGGGACACATAAATAGACAATGAAACAACTAGGAATAGCTGAAAAGAATAGAATATACTCTAAATTGTAACAGAATTAGACAAATTCTAGCACAGAATAGACATATACCTTTTTACAGCAACACAAACATCCCATTTCAGTGTATTTGTAGACTATGCCTTAGTTTGCAGAACATCAAAATATGTTGCCTATTTCACATTGTGATGTCATAAACCAAATTATGATGCGCCTATCTACGCGTTACCAGCATAAATAGCCAACAAATCACACACACCAAAATGTTGAAAAATAATTTGAAAAATAAATGTATCGTGTATTCAGAGTTATTCCTATTTCATAAAATATACAAAATAACTAGGTTCTTGCCAATACACCTGTTTTTTATTGAGAAAACATTGGGTTATCTTTCTCCCACGCTTCCTGGGCCACTGACGTGTGATTGTATGGGATATGGGAAGAGACTAGGACATTCGAAGTAAAACTACTGTCTATCAGAATCAAAACAACTTTTATTGGCCAAGTGGCCTACATTCACATATTCACAGAATTTGACGCTGATCTGATACAGATCGAACGTAGCTTTGCAATGGTTGTTAGGAGGACCTTTGAAAAAGAAAAGGAGAGCTGCACACTCTAGCGCAGACTCAGTCATTTAATAACCCAATATCCAACCTTTCCGACCGACAAACTGTCTTCATCCGCGTATACTGTTAGGAGCACCTTAACACAGATGGATCTATTAATCTCTGACCGTACCTCATTGAAAAGGTGCCACTCTGCCTAGTGACTGTAAACTAATCTAAAATACTAACGTTAGTACATTTGTTGTATATTTGCTGTTCTGTAAACCCAGTTGGTCGCTACAACACCAGTCACAACTGTCAACAGATCATGACATAAATGCAAAGCATAATTTGTTCTCGCAGAGTAGATTGCAGATCCTACTACCACCTGGATAAACTGGCACCGATGGTGTGTGATTACACCGGGATTTTCATTTGATTGACCAGTTAGTGGTTGTAGCTCTCAGACTCAGAGAGCGCTCGATGCTGCAAGTTGGACAGCCAACCGTTACACTGCACCTACTTCTGAGTTTGGTGTCATCAAAGATGGCGATTTGCTGAGTGCTCATGGACACATCTCATGGTCATGGATAAATATGATCTTGCTTGAACTTGTGGTTAAATGTCATTTCTGTTTTACTTATGAATATTTTAAAACAGCTGTAATTTAAGCGCAAGGGCGAAACAGCGTTAGCTTCTGCAACAATGCAAATCACGTTAAAGACACTGCAACAGCAGACCATTCAAATCGACATAGACCCAGATCAAACGGTAAGTGCCCATTTGTTCATAATAATGCCAGCTGTGTGCGTTTTATCTAACCCGTTTGGCAAACTATCATTTTTGTTATTTGCACGAAACACCAAATGAATTTGTCCCAGATTATAAATTCGGATAATACAATATACATAGGCTAACGCTAGCTAGCTAGATGTTATTGACACCCCTAGCATTAGCTAACTAGCTAGCGCTGAGCTAGTTAGCTTGCAAGCTAATGTGTGTCAATTTGCTAATCCAATGTTGAGTCTCATTATTAGCTAGCTAGGTAAGTTATTATCCGCTAAAACATCAGCTAGCTTGCTACATGACTAGCTAACGTTAGGTTATCCCTCACCACGTCAATGTCAGCTTTAGCTAACTATCTAGCGTTAACTAGACAGCCATATTACTAGCTAGTTATCTACGTTATCTATTTTAGTTATTGATGATGCATGTCCATTTGGACGATAAATTAGCAATATTCTAGCAGACTAGCTAGGTCATAAAGAGTGAAAATAACTATCTAGCTAGCTACATAATGTAAGGTAAACCGCAATGTAAAAAGTAGTGCAATTTTTGGGGTCAGTGTTAGCGAGCAACTTTTGGGTTGCACTGTGTTTAACAATTAAAGCAAGGCTGAAAAGCTTATTTTTGGTTTCTACAGGTGAAGGCACTGAAGGAGAAGATAGAAGCAGAGAGGGGAAAAGATAACTTCCCAGTGTCTGGACAAAAGCTCATATATGCTGGCAAAATCCTGCAAGATGACACGCCTATTAAAGACTACAAAATTGACGAGAAGAATTTTGTTGTAGTTATGGTATCGAAGGTACATTTCCCTAATCCATTTTACTTGGACTCTTAATGAGCTGCACCCACCTGGGGAGGACGGTTACATGATTGTCTGCATAGATAACAGTAATAGCCTGTTTATATCTCCTCTGGAACTAGGCAAAGTCTGCCACAGCTGCATCAACACCTTCCTCAGAGGGACCCAAGGCCCCTGTCCAAGACTCTGGGTCGTCTGCGGGCCTGGCCCCTGCAGCCATCCCTATCCCCCCAGAGGAGCCCACACCTACAGTCGCAGAGCCCCCAGCTCCAGCCAGGTAGGCAGACAGAAGACCGCCGTAGAACTGATATTAACCTATCTAGAAGTACCTAGGTGTCTGGCTAGACTGTAAACTCTCCTTCCAGACTCATATCAAACATCTCCAATCTAAAATCAAATCTAGAGTCGGCTTTCTATTCCGCAACAAAGCCTCCTTCACTCACGTTGCCAAATTTACCCTAGTAAAACTGACTATCCTACCGATCCTTGACTTCGGCGATGTCATCTACAAAATAGCTTCCAATACTCTACTCAGCAAACGATGCAGTTTATCACAGTGCCATCCGTTTTGTTACCAAAACACCTTATACCACCCACCACTGTGACCTGTATGCTCTAGTCGGCTGGCCCTCGCTACATATTCGTCGCCAGACCCACTGGCTCCAGGTCATCTACAAGTCCATGCTAGGTAAAGCTCCGCCTTATCTCAGTTCACTGGTCACGATGGCAACACCCACCCGTAGCACGCGCTCCAGCAGGTGTATCTCACTGATCATCCCTAAAGCCAACACCTCATTTGGCCGCCTTTCGTTCCAGTTCTCTGCTGCCTGTGACTGGAACGAATTGCAAAAACCGCTGAAGTTGGAGACTTTTATCTCCCTCACCAACTTCAAACATCTGCTATCTGAGCAGCTAACCGATCGCTGCAGCTGTACATAGTCTATCGGTAAATAGCCCACCCAATTTTACCTACCTCATCCCCATACTGTTTTTATTTATTTACTTTTCTGCTCTTTTGCACACCAGTATCTCTACCTGTACATGACCATCTGATCATTTATCACTCCAGTGTTAATCTGCAAAATTGTAATTATTCGCCTACCTCCTCATGCCTTTTGCACACAATGTATATAGACTCTCTTTTTTTTCTCTACTGTGTTATTGACTTGTTAATTGTTTACTCCATGTGTAACTCTGTGTTGTCTGTTCACACTGCTATGCTTTATCTTGGCCAGGTCGCAGTTGTAAATGAGAACTTGTTCTCAACTAGCCTACCTGGTTAAATAAAGGTGAAATAAAATTTACAAAAAATATTTAAAAAATGGTAGACAGTCTGACAAATTGGAGAGAGTAAAAAAGTAAGCTTGAGGCCTGTTCAGGAGGGTAGAGTGTTACATAACTCTTAACAGAGACACATTTTGTGTCGGACAAATATGAACTAAACATCATTGAGCATTTCTTAGTTTTTTCATCTTACTGAATACACCCCCTGTAGTCCCTGTAGCTCAGTTGGTAGAGCATGGTGTTTGCAACTCAAGGATAGTGGGTTCATTTCCCGAGACTACCCATACGTAAAATGTATGCACGCATGACTAAGTTGCTTTGGACAAAAGCGTTTGCTAAATGGCATATTATTTACTGCCACAATTTTTAACATTTTAATTTAACCAGGTAGGCTATTTGATAACAAGTTCTCATTTGCAACTGCGACCTGACCAAGATAAAGCAAAGCAGTTAGACACATGCAACAACAGGGAGGTAAGGCAATACATAGGCCATGGTGGCAAAGTAATTACAATATAGCAATTAAACACTGGAATGGTAGAATGTGCAGAAGATGAATATGCAAGTAGAGATACTGGGGTGCAAAGGAGCAAGATAAATAAATACAGTATGGGGATGAGGTAGTTGGATGGGCTATTTACAGATGGGCTATGTACAGATGCAGTGATCTGCGAGCTGCTCTGACAGCTGGTGCTTAAAGCTTGTGAGGGAGATAAGTCTCCAGCTTTAGAGAATTTTGCAGTTCGTTCCAGTCAATGGCAGCAGAATATACCACTGAATGTTTTTGAATGGGTTGACTGGATTTTTGACCCTGTCGTTCTGTTTGCAGCTCCGACCCCAGTATGGAGGTTCAGGGGGGAGATGCCTCCTCTGCCTTGGGTGAGTGATGGACTTCGACCTGGCTATGTGAATGTGTCAGTGTGGAATGTATCTGCTGTGTTGCTAGATTGATGATAGCATGGGGATTTGTAAGATGCCTTCTAGCAGCTATGTGTTCATGGGTGTAAATATTGTACATTGTAACTCGGGTAGATGGTTAACAACTTGTTTATTTTGGTCAGTGACAGGAGCGGAGTATGAGACCATGTTGACAGAGATAATGTCTATGGGTTATGAGAGGGAGAGAGTGGTAGCTGCTCTCCGGGCCAGCTTCAACAACCCCCATCGGGCTGTGGAGTACCTCCTCACTGTGAGAACTGTCAACACACCACACAACTACCTAGCATACACAATACTGTGCAACCAGGCACCATACACCATGACTCTGCAAAATGACACTGAACAATAGCCCCAAAAAGACCATGAATGCAAAATTACACTATACAGCATGGCACCATATTTGATGAAACTTTAACATGGCAGCATGTACAATGACTCAGCAAAATTACACCAGCACTGTGTGACATCAGCTTTCAGAATACAGTTTAACACTGGTGTACTACATTTTTACCAAAAACACTATTACAGGACAGTGACGCTATAAAATAGTTTTATATGTATCCTCAGTTTAGAACCAGCCTGTCCGTTAGTACTGTGTGTGTGAGAGTATGTGCTGCTGTGTGTTTCCAGTGCATTCCTAGCAGTCCAGTCCAAGAGACTAATCCCCCAGCACAGCTTCCTGCATCTGCCCGCACAGGCACAGAGACCCCTACTGTAGCTGAGGGTGAGTCCATCTGCCTATATCTCTGCTATAGTATTACATCTACTGTATAGTGCATTCTGGAAATGTTTTCAGACCACTTTACTTTTTCCGCAGCAAAGCAAAAACAGGATTTTAATAAATACAATAAAAAGATCACATTTACATAAATATTCAGACCCTTCACTCAGAACTTTGTTGAAGCACCTTTGGCAGCGATTACAGCCTCAAGTCGTCTTGGGTATGATGCTAGGGTCGTTATCTTGTTGGAAGGTGAACCTTCATCCCAGTCCTGAGGTCCTAACCTGCTCCAGAGCGCTCTTCATCAAGGATCTCTCTACTTTGCTCTGTTCATCTTTCTCTTGATCCTTACTAGTCTCCCAGTCCTTTGCCGCTGAAAAACATCCCCACAGCATGATGCTGCCACCACCATGCTTCACCGTAGGGATGGTACCAGGTTTCCTCCAGACGTGACGCTTGGCATTCAGGCCAAAGAGTTCAATCTTCAAATCAAAGTTTATTTGTCACGTGTGCTGAATACAACCGGTGTTGACCTTACAGTGAAATGCTTACTTACAGGCTCTAACCAATAGTGCAAAAAAGGTATTAGGTGAACAATAGGTAGGTAAACAAATAAAACAACAGTAAAAAGACAGGCTATATACAGTAGCGAGGCCATAAAAGTAGAGAGGCTACATACAGACACCGTTTAGTCAGGCTAATTGAGGTAGTATGTACATGTAGATATGGTTAAAGTGACATATGATATATATCATATGCGTATATGATGAACAGTGAGTAGCAGTAGCGTAAAAGAGGGGGTGGCGGGCCACAATGCAGATAGCCCGGTAAGCCAATGTGCGGGAGCACTGGTTGGTCGGCCCAATTGAGGTAGTATGTACATGAATGTATAGATAAAGTGACTATGCATATATGATAAAAAGAGTACAAATAGTCCGGGTAGCCATTTTATTACCTGTTCAGGAGTCTTATGGCTTGGGGATGGAAAATGTTCAGAAGCCTTTTTGTCCTAGACTTGGCACTCCAGTACCGCTTGCCATGCGGTAGTAGAGAGAACAGTAGAGAGAACAGTCTATGCCTGGGGTGGCTGGGTTCTTTGACAATTCTTAGGGCCTTTCTCTGACACCGCCTGGTGTAGAGGTCCTGGATGGCAGGAAGCTTAGCCCCAGTGATGTACTGGGCCGTACGCACTACCCTCTGTTGTGCCTTGCGGTCTGAGGCCGAGCAATTGCCGTACCAGGCAGTGATGCAACCAGTTGTGTCGAGGCACAGATTTGGGAAAGAGTACTTCAAATTGCTCTCGATGTTGCAGCTGTAGAATCTTTTGAGGATCTCGGGACCCATGCCAAATATTTTGAGTTTCCTGAGGAGGGATAGGCTTGGTCGTGCCCTCTTCACGACTGTCTTGGTGTGTTTGGATCATTCCAGTTTGTTGTTGATGTGGACACCAAGGAACTTGAAGCTCTCAACCTGCTCTGTCGACGAGAATGGGGGCGTGCTCGGTCCTCCTTTTCCTGTAGTTCACAATAATCTCCTTAATCTTGGTTTCATCAGACCAGAGAATCTTGTTTCTCATGGTCTGAGAGTCCTTTAGGTGCCTTTTGGCAAACTCCAAGTGGGCTGTCGTGTGCCTTTTACTGAGGTGTGGCTTCTGTCTGGACACTCCCATAAATGCCTGATTGGTGGAGTGCTGCAGAGATGGTTGTCCTTCTGGAAGAGTCTCCCATCTCCACAGAGGAACTCTGGAGCTCTGTCAGTGGCCATCGGTTTCTTAGTCACCTCCCTAACCAAGGCCCTTCTCCCCCGATTACTCAGTTTGGCCAGGCGGCTAGCTCTAGGAAGAGTCTTGGTGGTTCAAAACTTCATCCATTTAAGAATGATGGAGGATACTGTGTTCTTGGGGACCTTCAATGCTGCAGAACTTGTTTGGTACTCTTTCCCAGATCTGTGCCTCGACACAATCCTGTCTCGGAGCTCTACGGACAATTCCTGCGACGTCATGGCTTGGTTTTTGCTCTGACATGCACTGTCAACTGTGGACCTTATATAGACATGCGTGTGCCTTTCCAATCAAGTTGTAGAAACATCAAGGATGATCCATGGAAACAGGATGCACCTGAGCTCAATTTCAAGTCTCATAGCAAAGGGTCTGAATTTTTTTTTTTTTTTTAAATCTAAAACCTGTTTTCACTTTGTTTTCACTTTGTCATTGTGAGGTTTCTGTGGATTCTGTGGAGATAGATGAGGAAAACATTTATTTAATCCATTTTAGAATACGGCTGTAACATAACATGTGGAAAAAGTCAAGTGGTCTGAATACTTTCCAAATGCACTGCATATCAGATAGATGGGAATGGTTTATGTGCATTTTCCCTAGTAGGTGTTGTATCTATATCAACATGTTCTCTTCCGTAAACATTCTGTGTGTGTGTTGCAGGAGAAAACCCTCTGGAGTTCCTGCGTTCCCAGCCTCAGTTCCAGAGCATGAGGCAGGTGATCCAGCAGAACCCCTCACTGCTGCCAGCTCTGCTCCAACAGCTGGGCCGGGAGAACCCACAGCTCCTACAGGTAACACACATATACCATGCACTACACACTGATGGCACCACCACTCATACTAGCTTGCATCACACACTCCCTATAGTGACACCTCCCAGGTTTTGTGATTTCACAATGTATGTTCTGCTTGTTGCTGATTGCTGTCTACCTATCTTTCCCTATTGATAAAACTCAACAACAGCAAATCAGCCAGTACCAGGAGCTGTTCATCCAGATGCTGAATGAGCCGGCGGGGGAGGTTGGAGACGTGCCTGAGGTGGGGGACCTGGGTGCTGCAGTGGAGGAGGGAGCTTCAGTCAACTACATTCAGGTCACGCCTCAGGAGAAGGAAGCCATCGAGAGGGTGAGGGGAGCTAAAGACCTCTCAATGCACTGTTTAGGGCATAAGATGGCTTCAACTGACAAGGAGACTAGCAAGAAATGCATACATTGTGACCTTTCTGGTGAGAAATAGTCATGTTATGTTATTTTCTTCTCCTGTCTCAGTTAAAAGCGTTGGGTTTCCCCGAGGCGCTGGTGATCCAGGCCTACTTTGCCTGTGAAAAGAACGAGAACCTTGCTGCCAACTTCCTCCTGAACCAGGGCTTTGAGGATGAATGAGAGGTGCTGGCCTGCCCTCCTCTCCAGGCCAGCACAAGGACTTCACCCCACTGTAGAGCAACGATCATCAGGTCATTTCAGGGGGGGGGGGGTCTTACAAGCTACACAAAGTATATGTTGATCTAAGGGTGAAAGAGGAATAATGAAATCCACTTGGAATTCCAATGGAATGTGTGGGATTTGTTTAGGGCAGATATATATTGAGATTTTAGAAGAGCTTTGGGAACGGGAGGGAGGGGGCTGAAAGGTTTGCGGCGTGTGTGTGTGTGTACACATGTCTGTGTGTACAGGTGGATGCCATTCAATTAAGGTGCAAAGTCATTGATATGCATATCTAAGCTTGTTAATGCTGTAGCTGGATGTAATGGAAGCACATTCTCCTTGATGCACTTCTACAATGTTGGTGTATTGAGGCAAGAGGGGAAAGGGAAACTAAACTGACGGTCATGAAGAGTCCGCTTGTGGTCTGTTCACTTGATTGCACCAGTACCTCACATTTCCTTTGCCATTCAAAAACCAACCACATCTCATCCCATGATATTGTCATACAGGCAAGTACATTTTGCCAGCGGCCAGGCTAAATTATTTATGAGGTCCCCTCACTTCACCTCAAAGCTAGCTCTTTTAGTTTTCACTCAGATAGCCATGATCTCTCTAGGTGTGGAAATGCTCAACATCCTGAGTAAATCGAGTGGTATAGAACAACCAAAATGACAAATGGATGTGTGTATGCTCACAGAACCGTACAGGTACATTACTGTGTGGATTTGTCTGAAAATTAGGTTTTGCTGAAAGGTGCACAGTCCTCTCTAGTGTTACGTCTCTGATGAACTGACCAACTCTGACCTTACCTTTACATATAATCCTCTGAAGGGGGGAAGAGAGAGCTGGCAGGGACCAGTCCTGGGATGCTGGAGTTACTCACTTACCTCTTTCCCAAGGCTGAGGAGTAGACACACCACCTTTCTCATAGGATCTGATTTATAGTACACACGAAGGGCAGCTCAAATACAACGGGACCAGCTGGTCTTGAGACACTAAGGGCTGGATTCAACCCGTATCGTGTAAAAATGTACGGGTAATTTCCTGTTGAGCCGACATGCAGTCTTGGCGACCGTGGGAACATTGCCTTTAAATTGTCAATAGCGCTATAAAGCAGATATTCAGCACTACGCATTGAATAGAGCCCAAAATGTCCAGTAGGAACAAGGGTCCACATGAAGTCTTTATTAAACCAGGACCCAGTCATAGCCAATAATTGTCATCATCCACAGCCTGAATGAGCCTATTCAACAGTCTTTATGATGAGGTGAATCTGAAGTTTAAACCGGCTATCGCCTAGCTTTAACCACCTGTTTCCAACTCCGATAGTAAAACATGCCTTATTACACTAAGGATTCTCACTGTTTTGAGATGTTGCTATTGTGGCTTTTCTGAGGGAACAGAGGGTACCAAGAAATGTGTGGTTTTATGAATATTCACTTATCAAGTTATGTTTTCTCTTTAACTTAACATGGCAGGAGTTTAATGGGTCTATGAAGAGACAAGCTTTTTATGAGTTTGGATTGAACAGATGCATTCAAATGTATTGGCTCCCTTGCACAGAATTTCCTGTTCTCTTTTTGAAACTTGTTGAATGGCTATTTTTTATCCTGCAGGCACCTTCAACTTGCCACAAGTAAGATCAATTACACTCAAACCAAATTCATTGTGCATTTAGTTCATGTCATTTTTGACTTAAGTGAAACATTTCCGTTTTGATGTATTTATTGGACCTTTGAAACAAATACACATGTGAACAAAGTTTTCAATCTCAACTTATTTTAAAGGAATAGTGATCATGACAATATGTTTGACTGCATCTGTTTTTGTGAACATGGCTTTCACTGACACTGGCATTTTACAGCATCAACATGATCCGCTTCAATGCTCAGCTTCATTAAACATCAATATGTCATGGCTTCGTATGTTTTATTTCATGCCAAACACTTCTGTATGCACCACATTCTTGGTCTGGGCAATGAATGAGGCCAACTGAAATGAAACTCAACTTGATCTTATGGAATACAAACTATTACAGGAAATTTAATTTATACACACTCCGGTTCAAGTCCAGGCATTTCAGTATCATGTGGGAATGGGTAGTGCTACTCCTGTGGATTTGACCCTCCATTATCAGTATCGGTAAGTAGATTTTCTGATAAACAGTGAAACTAATTTTGGCCTCTTACCCCACTCTATAATATGATGCAACTCTAGGGTTCTCATCCCCAGCACAGGCAAACCACCTACCCAATCAAGTAGCAATCTGAAAATAAGCAGACACAAACAGGTGAGTTACAGTCAAAAACATCCTTTTATTCAAGTGTTGCTCTTTTCAAACTGTTTTTATTATTATGGAAAAGAAACTGTAATTAACACATGCATTTCACCATGGGCTCTGGGAGGTGTATTACTGAGGGGGGTGCGGGGCAAGGCCAGCTGGGGGTTCACTCTACACAACACTAAACATGGCCCTACGCACTTTCAAAAACAAACCCGAAGGAAACGACGGGTGGCCAGGGAGAGACAGAGCTCTCTGGTGCCGCAGTGCAAGATAGCTAGGGACCAAAGTTCTGCCCAAGCAAAGCACACACTGAAACCAGTCACTCTGGCTTCTCGACTGGGGCACTTTACTTGTCAAGGCTAATACTGCTGCTGGCTTCAATCACTTACAATAAAAACATGCATATTCTTGTAGGAAACAAGTAGGCCCTCTATCAAGCCTGCTCTTGATTTTGCTGGTGGAATTTCAAGGTGCTTTAACTGTCTACTACATATGACTTTAGTCTGTAATTGTTCTCACTGTTCATTTGGGGTTCTAGTAAATGGGTGTAATGGTTTTCTTGATTGTGGATCTGAGCCTGCCAGTCTACGTGGGATGGAACCATTCAGTTATAAGAACGATTAGCCATTTCAGGTCCTTTTTCACTTGTTTTAATAGCTGGTCTCATACAACCTCTAGAAAGGTGCATCATTAAACGGTCTCAATGTAGCATTGCTGCATAAGATACAAAATTCAATTCTGTAAAAAAAAAAAAAATGTTAACAAGAATTAACCAAACCTGCCTATTCTACCCCAGTTGCCATGCAGCCCCCTTGCCCATTCAGAGGGATATTCCGATGTGTATTTTATCTCCACGTTGTGATATGTCATCAAATACATCCCACTGAAAAACTAGGCACCCTCACAGACCCTCTCCTCGCCACACCCCAAGAGCCCACCGGTGTAACTTGTTCACTTACATTAACTGTTCAATGGAGAAGCTGAAGAGATCAGTATGGTATACAATGTGAAGCGTACAAACAAAAACGTGAGCTAACTGCATTCTGCACAGACAAAGTTTAGCTTTTTTTACCCCTCAATTCAGAGAAAAAGGGTTTGGGGAGGGATAAAGAGAGGGTAACGCAGCTACAGACTACTCCAGTGTCCAAGAGAGACAGAAGACAAGATACAGGAAGAGAAGCAAGACAGATTTTTTTTTATTTTTCTTAATTATTCAACAATAAAAATAACTAAATCACACCAATTTCCTTTAGTACTATATATACTGCTTTGAAAAGCTTGAAGGAGAGGATATAGAAGAAATATGAAGGAGGGGACTTTTTTGAGATGGGCACTCAGGATTACAAGATGGAGTCTGAACAAAAGGCACTTTTTAGGGACAACCTTTTAAGATGCTCTGATTCTAACACTAGAACACCAAACAAATATTTAGAATAATTTACACTGCGGATTGGGAGTGGAAGGGGGAAGGGTTCACTTCTTTGATTTAATCCTGCTCTCATCCTTGCTGTGCTCAAAATATACCTTATACTCCCTCGCCTTGTTTGGGTTTGAGATAGGAATCAACTAAATCTACTTCGCGTTACACCTCCCATCTCTCACAATGCTAATAATCACTTTGTGGTTGAGCTAACACTTAGAAAAATGGATTCCATTTGATGCATCTCCCAAAATGGGGAAGATCTTGTCTGTGTCCCAAACTTGATTACTTCGGTTGGCCAGTTTTAAACATGTCCACAGTTTAGAAAATTGGATGCAAGTTGCAATTCATCTGTTAAATAGGTCATGTTTTAGTCAGTTCTCTGGTGATACTGACATGGCCCAGATGTCCATTACGTCAGGCCTTTTCCACTAGTTCATCATCCCATTGTCAGGATCACCATCTAATCAATCTAAAAACAAACGGTTCTCTTCCTGCTCTGGGATAAAGGTTGAAGAAAAATGCCTTTATCACAACTTTTTCATATAATGAACCCCTCCCCCCTTGGTAAATACAAAAGAGAAATAGAATGCATGTTTCCTAAAATGTGCTTTATGATAACACTTAATTTTGTTCATTACTATTTATTTATAAGAGTTTGAATGTACTTTCGTAAAAAGCACCTGTTTCATTTAGTGATATATATTTTTGTTTTGCTAAATTGTTCCTTCAGCCCTCCCAGATTTAGAAAACAAATCATTACAAATACATTTTTTTAAATGAATAAGGAAAAAAATAAAAATTCATTTTCAATTTACAAAGACTGGGATTTTTTTTGTCTGCCCTCATGTTTAGAGTCCCGGAGCTAGTGGACTTAAAACAAAAAAATAGAGGGTTTAGCCTCTCTTTTCTCGTGACACCCTCAAACAATCTCTAACAGACAAACACAATTTATCTACCCAAGGCATTGCACATGGCTCAATCAACACACATACATTTTATTCAACAACAATACTCCCCCCCCCCCCCCCCCCATTTTTTTAAAAACCAAAATCGAATCCGTTATTTCCCTTGACCACGTCACTTTACTGTTTGCTATATAAATCATGTATCTATAGTATTTGCCATGGACACTTTATGCTATTAAATGTGGGTATAGGGACTGGTACTTTTGCTCTAATCAGATATTTAAGATGCATCAATTGACTGTGCCATGCTTCAAAAAATAACTAGACTGCCACAGAGCTTATTTTGCAAATAAAAAAATGTATATATCTATAAATATATGTGTGTATATATATATATATAAAGATGATTGCAATTATTCAGTGAGCGGTCACTGTTTTTCTCCCCAGACATAGCATTTCACCACCATTCACTATAGCTTATATGTGAGAAAAAGAACCTGAATTCACGTTTAACAAATTGCATAATGGGACAGAGGCACTTCCATAGATTAGAAAAGAAATCACCATAGCCATCATAATTCTTATTCAGCAGTGCTAGTTCTCTATCAAGCTGATGAGATGGTTGCCGTCTGGCAACATTGTTTCCCTGCAGTGAAGTACATGACCAGGCAGTCCAGTTATTTTGTGAGGTTGGTGATTTGAGCTGATGTTCCTTAATTAAAAAAAATTGCTTTCAAACTGAATCGTAGTAATGTTAGGAATTCAAATAAAAAGTGAATGATTAAAAACAAAAGGTTTCCTCAGAGATTGCCATGTTAAGTCTTCCCTTTGCAGTCAATCTGGCCTGGGTGGTTGTAACTGCTACTTGTACTGTATGTTTGCATGCGGGTTTGTCAAGTGGCGCTGTGCAACGTGTGTTCATTTAATTTGTCCCTCTTGATTTCAAAAGGTTGAACTCTTGTCTGGTAAAGTATCTTTAGGGCAGTTTGATCTATAAGGGCTGACTGAACAGAATGAACAGGCTGGATAGGATGGGGAGCAGAGATCGTGTCAGGGAAAAGAGGCGACCATAGCACTCTGCCATCTCAATATGACCTCTGACTTCAACCCAGGCTCTCCTTCCCAAACATGGGAAGAAATATGTCACATCATTATTTTGCTCCGCAGCGTGGCTCTCTGCTCTTGGAACAGGGGCAGTCTGGGAGTGTAAACAAAAAGGGTCAACTTTGGGGAGATGGGAGGGAGGTGGGCTCTGGGCCCTCAGCAACCTAATGTCACTGTTTCACTACATGGTATTATACACTGACTGAATCACCCTTCCTGGCAATACCACTCGAAGTCTCGCTCCCAACCACTGTTTTTCTCAATAAGGTGCTGTCATTCAAACACAACATTTTATAAAGCGGACAAATTCAGAGGGACAAGTCCAATAAGAGAAGAAACAAAATAAAACAATTCTGTGCAAAAGGGAATATTACTACTGGATGTTAAAGCAGAGGCCTGTGTTTTTAACTAAGTATGTGTGTTGTCTACTACAAGGGGCAAAAAGAGTGTACTGGAAACGTGTGAATAGCATGTGTCATAGACGTAATAACACCACTTGGGCCCAGTGTGTGTTTGTGTATTACAAATGGCATTCATCATTCAAATGAAAGTGGATATACTTAGCACTTGATTATTGTCACGGTTGTAGTTTTGCAAGAGTGATCTGGGCATTTAGCTTTACTTGGGTTTGGGTTCTTCTGCTGGGATGCTGGTTAGAGTGGAGGCCTTGTGTTGCTGAACTGTGGGCTGAGACTTCTCATATCATGTTTTTTTCTCTTTCACTAATAATAACAATACAATCATAGGTAAGCCTGTTTTCCCCCCATGCCATGTAGGTGTAATAGTGGACATGAGATTAGTGTTAATTCAGCTTGTAGTGCATCCTTTAGGAAATGTTTTGGCATGGTTTCTGTCTTATTAGTAGTGGGGCTGATTAGGTCAATAGTTATAAGACTGGGAAATATTGGTGAATTGACAGTGTGTTGAGTGACAGGGAGACATCACAGTAGCATGGACTGCTACGTATTTCACTGGAACCTAATGGGTTTGTTTTGTGGGTGATTTGACAGTGGGGAGCATTTAAATGATGGCATGTTTTGTGCCTTCAAGAGAGTGATTTGATGTCCCTTCAATTTCAATCCCCACTCCTACATCAGTTTTTTTGACTGTTGAACAGTTGTTTTTCTCAGCCATTGCACAATGTGTCCTTGTTCCGAAGTAGAATGTGACCTTTTTTCTCTTCAGGTTCCTCTTTTTGTGTTGCCGTGTTTTGCTGGATGTGAGAGATGACTTCTTGTCCTCTGCCTCTCCCAAATCCTATGATCCTCCAGTCTTAAAAATGGGGGGTTCCGTCTGTTTAGGTAATTGGGTCCAGAGATTCACTACTAGTATCATGCTAAGATTTCCTGGGTTGCTTTACTTTTTATGTGAGACATAAGGATCGTTGGGCAATTTCCTGTGGGTTATTTTTCTGTTTTCCATGTTTCAATTCCCAATTGTAAAGAAAGATTCTAGTCGCTGGTTTGCAGACAGGTCATGTCAGAGGAACCAAGACTGTTAAATAGAAAAAAGAGGACATTGTTAACAGGATCCGCCCCTTTTTTTCAATTTTCGCTTACAATGACATACCCAAATCTAATTGCCTGTAGCTCAGGCATTGAAGCAAGGATATGCATATTCTTGATACCATTTGAAAGGAAACACCTTGAAGTTTGTGTAAATGTCAAATTAATGTAGGAGAATATAACACATTAGATCTGGTAAAAGAAAATAAAGAAAAACACTTTTTTGTACCATCACCTTTGAAATGCAAGAGAAATGTATTATTCCAGCCCAGGCGCAATTTAGATTTTGGCCACTTGATGGCAGCAGTGTATGTGCAAAGTTTTAGACTGATCCAATGAATTTTTTTATATTTTTAACAAGACTGCCCAATTGTGCCTAAATGGTTTATTAACAACTTTTCAAGTTCATAACTGTGCACTCTCCTCAAACAATAGCATGATATTATTTCACTGTAATAGCTACTCTAAGTTGGATAGTGTAGTTAGATTAACAAGAATTTAGATATATCTGATTGGCAGAAAGCTTATGTCCTGGGGAATTTTCTTGTGACTTACAACCTCATGCTAATCACGTTAGCTCAACCATCCCGTGGGGGACCCACCGATCCTGAAGAAGTTTTAAGTTCAGGTTAAAATGTGTACCATTTAAAATAAGTAAACACTAATTTCCACAATTGACCACTAGAGGCCCACACACTAACAATGGTCAACAGTTGTCAGCCCCTTGTCATATTGAAATACTCCCAGCTATATTGACTGACTGTCCATGGCTGTACTGTACTATAGTGCTGTGGGAGTATGGTTTGGCTCTGCTGCTAATGGCTGTTGTTATTCCTTACTGGACTCAGAGTCCACAGGCGCTGCCTGTATTCAGATTGAGTTTCTCCCGCTCAGTGTGAAAATAGAGCAGAACTGGGTCACCGGCCGGGATCTGGCACCAGTCAACACTGGCCAACATTCTGGAGCCTTGGAAACTTTGGGCCTCCGGGGAGGTGCCGTTTGTTTTGTTTGACTCTAACAGGTCGCCTGAATACCCCCAACTCCTGCCTCTTGCCCTCCCTCATCCCCCCTCTTGCTGCAGGCTCTGTCCCAGCAGCCTATGGACTCTGTAACTCTTCCCCTGTCAGTTACACTATCTCTCTGTCTCTCTCTCTCCATCTATCTCCCTCTAACACTCTCTCTGGAATCCTTGGCAGTAGTGACCACCCTCTTTCCTTACCCACGCCTTCCTACCCCTGCATCCCCTCTCAAGTTCAAGTGGCTATGACATCATGTCTGGTTGCTGCAGGCAACCAGACAGTCGGGACGTGACTTCTCTGAGGAGGGCTGTATTGAAACTCTCCCTCTCATTCTCCTGTTTCCTCTCTCCTCTGGCCGTAGAACTCCCTTGCTGCCACCAGAGGGTACTTGGAGACCAAATATCTCTGCACTGGGAGTGAGAGTTCTATTCAGGCCCTGCAGTCACAGCAAACAGACTTTTCACAAGACCTTTTCACAAGGCACATTATACTAACAATGTCATTTCTGAGCTACATATGCAACCAATTAAAGCTCCCTATACAATTTCATTTCTCCAGTGCAAACTAAAACCATACTGTAAACACAATATACTCAATAGCACAGAGCACTGGAGGGCTACACAGGAAGTGTGTGTGTGTGTGTGTATGTGTGTGAATAGTTCGGAGTTTGTTGAGAAAGAGAGTAAAGAAGGGACAAAATGGCGTAGAGTTGGCACGGTGGTGTAAGGTGAGCCTCATGAGCGGGGTGGGTTAGTCAAACAGGGCCTGTTACGAAGCTGGAGAGAGAGAGGGAAGAAGAGGGGCGGTAGGAGGGAGAGTGAGCCGAGGGAGAGCATAGAGGGAGTAGGGATGGAGGGTGAGAGCAGCGGAGGGCTTCAGATGGTTTCCATGTGGTGGGGAGGAGTGTGGAGCAGAGCTGGCTCGGGGCGGGTGTGGTTGGACACTAATGAGAAAAGTGCAGTGGGTAATGGAGGAGGCATATGAGCGAGAGGCAGTGCGGTGGAGAGAGAGAGAGCCCGCTGCCTGAGGGGTAGGGTCCAGATGGGCCAAATAAACAGTGAGAGGTCAGTTTAACACACACGGTAAACCACACACACGGTAAAACATACATCCACAACAAATCATGGGATGAGGAGAGGGAAGGGAAATACACCAGTGAGATTTAGGGAGTTGTTAGGCAGTTTGGGAATAAGAAATATTTTGGCATGTATCCATTCACCTAAGTAAGTTTCCTGAGTTGGGCCGATAATCTCAATGAAAACAGACAGGTTTCCTACACACAAAAAATACACATGCATGCACGCACACCACATGAATACACGCACGGAAGCACATACACACTGTGGAAAGCAGCAGAAAGCGCTAATGTGCTAATGCAGTAGTTTGGTAGTGTTGATGAGAGTAAGGGCTTGATTAAATCCTTAGCGCTGAAGAGCTGTGCTACAGCACGATAGAAATGTAAAGGCAATGTTCCTGAGTTAGCGGAGACTGTAGTCATGGTAACGCTGCATATGTCGACTCAATCGGAAATGACATTTCAATCGCAAACTTCTGCGATACAGATTGAATCGAGCCCTAAAGCTGTTTGCTCACCTGTGTCTGCTGCGGGATGTTCAGAAAGTTGTTGTCCCGTGATCCGATGCTGACAAACCTGTTGGGAGCTGGGGCCCCTGACGTGGAGTAAGCTGCAGACAGACACAGAAAGGAGAAATGGTCAAACCACAGCCTGTGTTCAATAAAAATTTATTATGGAGCATTGTACTTCATCACAATTTCAGAAAATACTGCAATGAAAATACTGCTTTAAGCTCTCAACCTGACATCACACATATAATTGTTACTGTAAGTCCCCCTACGCATCAGAGAGTAGGGTTACTGAACTGAGCCTGACCTCTCCAAACTATAACCCTGGTCCCAAATTTAGGGCAGTTTGAGGTCAATATAGACTGCAACACGAAGGTTGTTATTACAAACCCTTCTAACAGGAATCTGATACTGGAAAGTTGCTGTAGTGTGTGTTGTGTAAGTCTGTATTATTTAGCAGCATACACATACGTTAAGTAGACTTTGAGGGGAAAAAAAGGTGCTATCTAGAACCAAAAAGGGTTCTTCTGCTGAGAACCCATTGAAGAAGCCCTTTTGGTTCCAGGTAGAAATATTTTCTACATGGAACCCAAAATGTGTCCTTCTATGGGGACAGACGCAGAACCCTTTTGGAACCCTCATGTTTGAGAATCAGTAACATAGATAAAATACATGAGACATTGATTTGAGGGGGTTGAAAAAAATGCATAAAACAAAACACAAAAATCTGAAATATAAAAAAAGGGAAGGATAAAGAAAGAAAAGTGCTCCGTCCAGTGCCCCTCCTGTCATAGGTGAGAAACATTTTGGCAGACACGCCCCATAGCTAGACACACCCTTCTAATGGACACACCCCTTCAGTAACTCTGTCTGACCTTCAAAGCAACAACACCACCAACTCAGTAAAAAAAAAATATATATATATATATATCTATTCAACTAAAGGGTAAAATATAACTAAATATTATTTTCATGTTTGGATATTTTCTGGTGAAATGGCAGAATAACTGGAGCATGATGTTTTGGAATCCACAAACTGCCCTAAATATGTGCCACTAGTAAAAAAACAAGTGATTTAGAGTGAGCAATTGACAAAAAGGAAATGGATCAATCTATTTCTATTTTAGACTACTTCCGATCTCAACTGACATCTCGGGGGCTGGCCATATGAGATAAATAAAACATATAAACGGAGGAAAACCAGGATGGCAATCTTCTGCCTCAACATCTGTGAGCGCAGAGGCACAGGGGTATCGAGGAAGGGTTAGTGTCATTCAAGGTAGGGCTCAGGATGGGCATTCTAAGAGAAAGAGGGTGGGCCTAATATAGAGCCCTGGAGGACACCACAAAAGGGTCATCAGTGGAGAATGGTGACAGGCTTCTGTCGTAACTCTAGGGTCAGTTTGATCCCAGACGGTGAAGGAGGTGAGAGGTGAGCTGGCTGGGTGGGGAGGGGTTTGGTTCTGACTTGGTCTGTGGGGTCACTTACACGGAGATGTGGGCGAGGTCAGTCCGCCGTCGGGAGGCGTGCTGCTGGATTTAGAGTCGGACATGGGGAGGGGCACTGGGCGGGCCACTGGGGGAGGTGGAGGCAGCAAGAAGGAGCCCGGCATTTTGCTCTGGCCGCTCCCGTTTGGCTGCGGACAACACAAACAGGGTCAGGAGGGCGATATGTGACAACCTGCACACGGATGAGAGGACGCAGCTCCAGAGACCAGGTCCAAAAAATATCCAAGATGGGTGGTGGGAGAGGTGGGGGTGTTGGAAACAACAGCCAAACGAATGATGTATGTGCATTGCATCATTTATGGAGGTGTACAAAATAATAATCACCACAAGTGTTGATAGGGGAGTTCTGGGGTGGTCCATGGTGGAGGGGTGAGTGGGAGGGGGGTGAGAGCACAATTGGTGGTGGGGTTTGTCCATAACATGGCAACAAATCAAAACATGGGAAAAATACTCCACTAAGAAAACACGACACCAACAACACGCAAAATAATAATTACAATAAAAACGGAAGACAGAACATGTATGCTCGATTGAAATGTGCTGTGATTGTAGGCTTTCGTGCTGATGATTACATAATCTGAGGGGGTGGGCGGAGCAAAAGAAAAAAGGGAACCTTAGGGTCTGGAAGAGCACAGGACAAGGAAAAAAGATTAAGTACAGAAAACCCTGGACCAACAGGAAATTGTCAATAGTAGTATTTTGCTTTCTCTCCTCACTGGTGCAACAGTTTGGCAATTGGTTAAAGTTTTTTTTAAATGTATCAGAAAGTCAACCCTGTTTCCTTACTTTGCATACTACATAACTTAAAGGTTTTCATGTTTTTCACTGTTACAGTTTCACTCCTATCATACTGTATCTATACTTAACAGCAAATGGTGTCCGCAAGTGATGAAACACAAACAAACCTGTGGTCTCTATCTCAGTACTGTACTCAGTGTAGTGTTTCCACAGGGAAACACAGTACATATCTATACAGTGTTAATAATCACCGATCACTAAACTTCATTTAGTAATGTTTGTGTCGTTTGCATAGCCACACATTAGACGTTCGTGGAATTCTATTCTTACTGCCTTCATTGATCTTTTGTTGTCCCATGTGTGATTATATTAATGTACAAGTGGTTGGTGTCACTCAGCCCCTGAACTCTCCTCTTACATCAAACCTTACCTGGCCGCCAGACTGTCCCGAACCATCAGCGCAGACAAACTGCACAAATTCCTTCAGGGGGTCCTGTCCAGGATGGTGGTGGTAGCGAATGGTGGGGTGGGGGAAGTACGGGCTGGACTGCTGGATGATGGAGGGGGACGGGAAGTGCAGGGCAGAGGCTGAGGCACGGGGGCTCCCTGAGAAGAGGCATACGTTAGTTAGATAGATGAAAGGAGGGAGAGTGAATAAGAGATCAACAGAGATTAACAGCGAGACATGCAGTTCAGCAGTGAACAGGGCTTTTAGTTTAAAACAGTCAACAGCGGCCGCATCTTAAGACCCAGGGACCGGCACATTGAGTGACATCAGTCCAAATTGGAGTTTTATTTCATCAAATCATGATAGATTGAGGGTGAAAATGTATTACAAGAAAGAATGAGGCTTTACAGGAAATGCTTACACATAAACAAGCACACAAACGCAATGATCTACATTACAAAAGCAGTCCCCAAACCACACCAAAAAATAAAAAGGACAAAGAGATCATTGAGCACCGTCTTAAATTAGAACGTCTTAATGCGTCTGTGTGCTGTTTTGTGGGTGTGATTCACAGGCGCCACAGCAATTTGGCATTTAAATAGGCAAGCTGCTTTCCAACGATCCTCTATGACAAGACTAATCTTTATGTTCACACTGTACGTGTGAGTTTATGTGCATGTGTTAGTGGTCTACGCTTGGATGATATCTATTTGGTTGTGTGCAGGTGGGGGGGTTTAAATGTCCCGGTGTTGCTGCATCTGTAGGGGAATACAGAAGCTCTCTTTTGTGCCTACATGAGAGGGTGAGAAAGTATCTCGCTTTAAGTCACCCAGCCGAGCTGAATATGGAGACTGAGGTGTGAATGAACGTTTGAATGGGACACAAAGCCCTCTCTGTCAGATGTATATCCATTACCAAATCTCCTTGATTTGTATTAGTGGGGCGCACCCTCTCCCTTTTTCTTCTGGTGTGCCAGTCTACCCCTTTCAGTGTTGCCCCACCCGGCAGGGCCTCCAGCTGCCCGCGGGAGGCTGCCAACTCCAGTGTGTTACCCCCAGACTGGGCCCTGTGCCCCCCAGCCAAGCAGCACATTGCTCCCTGCCAGGATCCATGCTACCCCGGTGGAGCCGTCTCCCCACTCCTTTAGTCCCCCTTAATCCCATTAGAGACTGGGCTAGGGCCAAGCTCTCTGGAGAGGGGCTATACCCCAAACCCCCTGGATCTACGACACAAAACAACAACAACGCAGTAAACACTTTCACACAGGCATGGGAATGACATACAGTTGAAGTCGAAAGTTTACATACACCTTAGCCAAATACACTGCTCAAAAAGATAAAGGGAACACTTAAACAACACAATGTAACTCCAAGTCAATCACACTTCTGTGAAATCAAACTGTCCACTTAGGAAGCAACACTGATTGACAATACATTTCACATGCTGTTGTGCAAATGGAATAGACAACAGGTGGAAATTATAGGCATTTAGCAAGACACGCCCAATAAAGGAGTGGTTCTGCAGGTGGTGACCAGACCACTTCTCAGTTCCTATGCTTCCTGGCTGATGTTTTGGTCACTTTTGAATGCTGGCGGTGCTTTCACTCTAGTGGTAGCATGAGACGGAGTCTACAACCCACACAAGTGGCTCAGGTAGTGCAGCTCATCCAGGATGGCACATCAATGCGAGCTGTGGCAAGAAGGTTTGCTGTGTCTGTCAGCGTAGTGTCCAGAGCATGGAGGCGCTACCAGGAGACAGGCCAGTACATCAGGAGACGTGGAGGAGGCCGTAGGAGGGCAACAACCCAGCAGCAGGACCGCTACCTCCGCTTTTGTATAAGGAGGAGCACTGCCAGAGCCCTGCAAAATGACCTCCAGCAGGACAAATGTGCATGTGTCTGCTCAAACAGTCAGAAACAGACTCCATGAGGGTGGTATGAGGGCCCGACGTCCACAGGTGGGGGTTGTGCTCACAGCCCAACACCGTGTAGGACGTTTGGCATTTGCCAGAGAACACCAAGATTGGCAAATTCGCCACTGGCACCCTGTGCTCTTCACAGATGAAAGCAGGTTCACACTGAGCACGTGACAGAGTCTGGAGACGCCATGGAGAACGTTCTGCTGCCTGCAACATCCTCCAGCATGACCGGTTTGGCGGTGGGTCAGTCATGGTGTGGGGTGGCATTTCTTTCGGGGGCCTCCATGTGCTCGCCAGAGGTAGCCTGACTGCCATTAGGTACCGAGATGAGATCCTCAGACCCCTTGTGAGACCATATGCTGGTGCGGTTGGCCCTGGGTTCCTCCTAATGCAAGACAATGCTAGACCTCATGTGGCTGGAGTGTGTCAGCAGTTCCTGCAAGAGGAAGGCATTGATGCTATGGACTGGCCCGCCCGTTTCCCAGACCCGAATCCAATTGAGCACATCTGGGACATCGTGTCTCGCTCCATCCACCAACGCCACGTTGCACCACAGACTGTCCAGGAGTTGGCGGATGCTTTAGTCCAGGTCTGGGAGGAGATCCCTCAGGAGACCATCCGCCACCTCATCAGGAGCATGCCCAGGCGTTGTAGGGAGGTCATACAGGCACGTGGAGGCCACACACACTACTGAGCCTCATTTTGACTTGTTTTAAGGACATTACATCAAAGTTGGATCAGCCTGTAGTGTGGTTTTCCGCTTTAATTTTGAGTGTCACTCCAAATCCAGACCTCCATGGGTTGATACATTTGATTTCCATTGATTTTTGTGTGATTTTGTTGTCAGCACATTCAACTATGTAAAGAAAAACATATTTAATAAGAATATTTCATTCATTCAGATCTAGGATGTGTTATTTTAGTGTTTCCTTTATTTTTTTTGAGCAGTGTACATTTAAACTCAGTCTTTCACAATTCCTGACAAATTCCCTGTCTTAGGTCAGTTAGGATCACCACTTTATTTTAAGAATGTGAAAATATCAGAATGATAGTAGAGAGAATTATTTCAGCTTTTTTTTTTCATCACATTCCCAGTGGGTCAGAAGTTTACATACACCCAATTAGTATTTGTTAGCATTGTCTTTAAATTGTTTAACTTGGGTCAAACGTTTCAGATAGCCTTCCACAAGCTTCCCACAAAAAGTTGGGTGAATTTTGGCCCATTCCTCCTGACAGAGCTGGTGTAACTGAGTCAGGTTTGTAGGCCTCCTTGCTCGCACACGCTTTTTCAGTTCTGCCCACAAATTCTCTATGGGATTGAGGTCAGGGCTTTGTGATGGCCACTCCAATACCTTAACTTTGTTGTCCTTAAGCCATTTTGCCACAACTTTGGAAGTATGTTTGGGGTCACTGTCCATTTGGAAGACCTATTTGCGACCAAGCTTTAACTTCCTGACTGATGTCTTGAGATGTTGCTTCAATATATCCATATACATTTTCCTTCCTCGTGATGCCATCTATTTTGTGAAGTGCACGAGTCCCTCCTGCAGCAAAGCATCCCCACGACATGATGCTGCCACCCCGTACTTCACGGTTGGGATGGTGTTTTTCGGCTTGCAAGCCTCCCCCTTTTTCCTCCAAACATAACGATGGTCATTATGGCCAAACAGTTCTATTTTTGTTTCATCAGACCAGAGGACATTTCTCCAAAAAGTATGATATTTGTCCCCATGTGCAGTTGCAAACCGTAGCCTGGCTTTTTGATGGCGGGTTTGGAGCAGTGGCTTCTTCCTTGCTGAGTGGACTTTCAGGTTCTCTCGATATAGGACTCGTTTTACTGTGGATATAGATACTTTTGTACCTGTTTCCTCCAGCATCTTCACAAGGTCCTTTGCTGTTGTTCTTGGATTGATTTGCACTTTTCACACCAAAGTACGTTAATCTCTAGGAGACAGAACGCATCTCCTTCCTGAGCGGTATGATGGCTGCGTGGTCCGATGGTGTTTATACTATTGTTTGTACAGATGAACGTGTTACTTTCAGGCATTTGGAAATTGCACCAAAGGAAGAACCAGACTTGTTCCATGTAGAACCCTTTCAATAGAGGGGTCTATGTGGAAGGGTTCTCCTATGGGTACAGCTTTTGGAACCCTTTTTTCTAAGAGTGTAGGAGGCAATCTCAGCATATCTGAGGCAGATGTCATTACACGGTGGTCAACCTGACTGCTTCTGATCAATTTAGGAACTTTTAGCTTTGAGTTGGGAGTTCAGATGAGTTCAGAGGTTCATTATCTATGGTGAGCTGTTCACCCTTCACAAAGACTTGCTTTGAGCTGATACGATTGAGAATACAAATGTTCCAGTTACAGCCCTGTGGCAACTGTTGATATCTGATTTCATCATGAGATCCTTGATGATGGTTGAAATAACCACAATGACCATGTTCCGCTGCCAGACACAATAACAGCTCTTCACTTCCTGGGTTCCCCGACCATAGGCGTCTCAGTCAGAGAGAGAGAGAAGAAAGAAAGGAGAAGAAAGAGGTAGATGACAAAACAATTGATGGTGAACGGCATAAGCCTAAAGCATTTTAAGGGAAAATGGCAAGATATTGTCAGCCGTGAGCCAGGAGAAATACTCAACAGAACAAGAACAAATGTCTTCTCTAAAAAATACAGGACTCATGAGAATGTAGGGCTGTACACCAAGTTTCTATCAGGCTCTGTATAATAACGTATTGAAGCCAATAAATCATGTGCCCATCATGATAACTACATGTACCAGTTGTAAGACCATAGTTGTGGGTTGGGACAGTGTGGCTGGGGGAGGTGGTGATCAGGGAAGGTGGTGGTCAGAGAAATGGAGGTACAGAATGGAGGCTCTTCACCCAGTCACCCAACCACAGACTGATCTCTTTACAGGGTACAGGAAGGAGCAACTATGTTATACTCTAGCCTAATTTGCATTTGAAAGTATTCAGACCTCTTCCCTAATTTTGTTACGTTACAGCATTATTTTTCTCATCAATCTACACACAATACCCCATACTGACAAAACAAAAACTGTTTTATTGAATAAATAAAAAACTGAGGTTTTGCTATGCTCCTTTGCTATGAGACTCGAAATTGAGCCCAAGTGCATCCTGTTTCCATTGATCATCCTTGAGATGGAGTCCATCTTGATTAGAGTCCACCTGTGGTAAATTCAATTGATTGGACATGATTTGGAAAGGCACACGTGTCTATATAAGGTCCCACAGATGACAGTGCATGTCAGTGCATGCACTGAGGTCGAAGGAATTGTCCGTAGAGCTCCGAGACAGGATTGTGTTGAGGCACAGATCTGGGGAAGGGTACCAAAACATTTCTGCAGCATTGAAGGTTGCCAAGAACACAGTGGCCTCCATCATTCTTAAATGGAAGAAGTTTGGAACCACCAAGACTCTTCCTAGAGCTGGCTGTCATGCCAAACTGAGCAATCGGCGGTGAAGGGCCTTGGTCAGGGAGGTCACCGAGAACCCAATGGTTACTCCGACAGAGCTCCAGAAGTCCTCTGTGGATATGAGAGAACCTTCCAGAAGGACAACCATCTCTGCAGCACTCCACCAATCAGGCCTTTATGGTAGAGTGGCCAGACAGAAGCCACTCATCAGTATAAGGCACATGACATCCTGCTTGGAGTTTGCCCAAAGGTACCTAAAGGGCTCTCAAACCACGAGAAATAAGATTCTCTGGTCTGATTAAACCAAGATTTAACTCGTTGGCCTGAATGCCAAGCGTCACATCTGGAGGTAACCTAACCGTCCCTATGGTGGTGGCAGCATCATGCTGTGGGGATGTTTTTCAGTGGCAGGGACAGGGAGATTAGTCAGGATTGAGGTATAGGGGCCTCCCGAGTGGCGCAGTGGTTAAGGGCACTGTACTGCAGCGCCAGCTGTGCCACCAGAGACTCTGGGGTCGCGCCCAGGCTCTGTCGCAGGGCGACGCACAATTGGCCTAGCGCTGTCCGGGTTAGGGATGGTTTGGCCGGTAGGGATATCCTTGTCTCATCGCGCACCAGCGGCTCCTGTGGCGGGCCGGGCGCAGTGGTGCGGCTGGCTTCTGGGTTGGATGCGCGCTGTGTTAAGAAGCAGTGCGGCTTGGTTGGGTTGTGTATCGCAGGATGCATGACTTTCAACCTTCGTCTCTCCCGAGCTCATCGTTGTAGCGATGAGACAAGATAGTAGCTACTAAACAATTGGATACCACGAAATTGGGGAGAAAAAAGGGTAAAATAAAATATTTATTTTTATGATTGATGAAAACCTTGCTCCTTTGTGCTCAGGACCTCAGACTGGAGTGAAGGTTCGCCTTCCAACAGGACAACAACCGTAATCACACTGCCAAGACAACGCGGGAGTGGCTTCAGGACAAGGCTCTGAATGTCCTTGAGTGGCCCAGCCAGAGCCCGGGCTTGAACCTGATCGGACATCTCTGGAGAGACCTAAAAATAGCTGTGCAGTGACGCTCCCCATCCAACCTGACGGAGCTTGAGAGGATCTGCAGAGAATGGGAGAAACTCCCCAAATACAGGTGTGCCAAGCTTGTAGTGTCATACCCAAGAAGACTTGAGGATGTAATTGCCGCCAAAGGTGCTTCAACAAAGTACTGAATAAGGGTTTGAATACTTATGTAAAAAAAAATTACATGTGCAAACATTTCTAAAAACCAGTTGTTTCTTTGTCATCATGGGGTATTGTGTGTAGATTGATGATAGGGAAACAACTATTTAATCAATTTTAGAATAAGGCTGTAACGTAACAAAATGTAGAAAAAGTCAAGGGTGTCTGAATACTTTCTGAATGCACTGTATATTCTGTGCCTCAGGTTTCTTTCAAAAACATAACTCTACTGCCGTTGTCCCTCACAGGGTAGGACAGCAGAGTCTTCCCCTACGGACACCCCTCCACTGGGTCTGGGTCAGGGGATGGGGGATGGGCAGGGAGGTCTGTCAGGGGGGTCTCACCTGGTCTCACTCCCGCCAGCATTGGCAGCGGGTGGTGGGTGAACACCATGCGAGGCGACCTCGTCTGCTGCGACAGGGCGCTGAAATCGAATTTCCCCGGCTTCTTAAGAGAACCAGGCGAGGAGAGTCCTGGCAAAAATGGGATCAACAAAATGGCAGAACAGAGACTTGGGTTTAATGAACAGGCTGGTGGCTATTTGCTCTATCAAATCAACTTAACTGTAGACTTAAATTTAGACTCAAGACTTCTACTTAAAAAAATTTAATGGGCTTTATTAATTGTGATCTACTGAAATCAATGGATCGATTGATTACACCGATGGATCAACCTCTCTCTCTCCATATCTCTCTGTTAGTGTACGGTCTCTGTGCTGTAGCATATCAGAACCAGGGTAGAGTAAAGTGGGGGTCCAGGGGGGAGGGAGTTCTTTCGAAGTGGCGCAGGGTGGGGAGGGGGGTTCAGAGGAAGGCTTGGGGCACAGTGTCAGAGGAGAGAGAGAGAGCTGGGAAATGCAATGGCATTATAATTGCTGCCACCATTGGAGTATATGAGCGAAAGACAGGATTCTGATCACTGGCATTCTACTGTGCGTGGAGTCCATGAGCAAGCATCCAGTTCCCAACCTCACCATAGATAGTGCTTGTCTCAGGGTATAGGAGGACAAGGAAAATCAATTAAAAAAACACTACATCCCACCACCAATCCCACACCAGCAGTGATCTCAGCACCCAGCATCCCTATAGACAGCAGGACATCCAGCTATATGACAACACTCTGAATAGATCCTCCCTCCCACACACTGCACTGTTAACGTACCTGTTTACAAGGAGTGTGATTTTGGACTGCTTCACAGCTAGGCCAGAATGTGTTTCTGTGGCACATTGACTGTGTGTAGCTATATTCAGATATACTGTAGCTGCAGCTTGCCAACAGATATCAATATGTCCTTACATTAGTGGCCTACTGCTTGTAAAGTTAGTCTGCCAGTGGTGGGAGGGAGACTCGGCTGCATTATGTTAATGCATCTCCTACAGATATGGTAGATACAGAACACACACACACAAGCTGTTCAGTCAGGGTGGCAAGCAGACGACCCAACGCCAATGAAGGATGGATGGAAAAGGGGAGTGAGAGTGAGAGAAAGTAAGGGAGTGGAAGAGTGACGGCATAGCCTGCACATATATTTAACAACATATCAACGTGTCCTCCTACTTCTATAAATGTCAGTTGAGGCTTCAGGACTATGAACTATTCCCCAGTTTGGTAAAAACAGGCACACTAAGTGTAGGCCAGGCTTACCAACTGGCCCAGAAACATGGCCAAATGTGTAAGAGCTGCAGAGTAAAGAGACTGTTTTATGATCAAGGCCTCGTGAGGCAGGGTTTGAGGGAAATTATTTTGATGTAAGGTAATCGGAACAGGAAATTTAGAATTGTATGGTTTGTGACCATTGTCAAGTGGTGTGTTTGACCTCAGGGAGCCACGATATTCAAAGTGAAATCAAGTATTGGAGAATAATGATCAAAAGAATAAATAAAAATACCTTTGCACTCAAACACACATTTTTCTACTTGCATGTCCTGAGTCACACATATACTGCACAGTTTGTGACATTATGTGCATACACACACACACACACACACACGCACGCAAAAACTATTTTTAACAAATTCACAAACAGAAAAAAACCCTGACTAGCAAGAAGTCCCATAAACGACACATATTCACACAAATAAAACAAACACATGAAATAAAAAGGGGATAGTTTCAGTACGGCCTCGGGAGATGCTGAAATAGCTTTTACAAGCTGAGCATATCAACTCTAACGGGGCAGCCGTTCTGAAATACGTTTTTGAAGTGTTACTTCGGGAAACAGTTGATCACAACAATTACCCACAATGCTTCTGACTGCAGCGTTGCAGCTGGGCCTGCGTGGGCATTGGTAAGTATAGAAATGGGTAGGTGGGCACGTATGTTCTGCTAGGCAGGAATGTGTGACACCAAGTGGGAGTGGGGAGTGTGATGATCCATTTGGTGGCATGGTATTAATGATGATATAAACACAGCATGGCACTCTGGCACTTTAAGAGGATTGGGACATTAAAATAGGAATGTGTCTCACCCGGTGAACCGCTACTGGCTGAATGAGACAAATGTTCAGGGTGGACATGCTGAATATAACCACCAAGGCTAAAGTGGGATTGCGCACTCTGTGATAGATTTCGTTTAGTTATCGTAACAAATGCAATGTCTGGGTGAAGAGCTGGGCTGGAGGACAAGGCCAAGATGCCCAAGGAAAGATTTGCATGTTAGAGTTAACAGAAGTTACTCTGATCTCTCTCTTCCAGTTCCTGTTTCTCTCTGAATGTATGTGTGTGTGTGTGTGTGTGCCTGTGTATCAGTGTGTTTCCTTGCACCCATTTGTATGCGTGAGTGAGCACGATCGATTGTTCTGCGCTATTTCTCAGACCAACTCCTGGCACATGGCTTGGGGAGACTGGCAGCCAACTGCTCCGATGACCCTCCAGCCTCGCCACGCTAACAAGCTGGCTGCCACAAAAAACCCTAACTGTCAGAGGAGTGTGACCCCCCCCCACCCACAACCAGGAAGAGAACTCAGACACATATACATACAGTTCACTCCCATCAACACACATGCACATCATCAAAAACACAATGTTCCCTACCACACATATCTCCTTCCACAAGCTATCTCAGACCAATACGTTGACTACAGTACAGTGATGGGCTGAGCTTGGAATGAAGTGAGAGAGGAGAAGGAAACAACCAATGGAAATGCATAGAGGCGTATCAATGTCCCCTCAGCAGGCACCGGAGACAGCAGAGCAGGAGACAGCAAAAGTAATGATGACTTACATGATCACCTCATATGCCTCAGAGCCTTCCATTCAGGTAGTGAATCACCTTTGGAGGGGAGCTGAAACCCTCTCCCCTTCCTCCCCATACACCACCACCACCACCAGATGTCTGCTGTAACCCAGTAGCTCCCATTGCTGTAGACACATGGAAGCACCATCTGGACCGGAACGCTGCTACTCTCCAGATTGGGAGTGTGTGTGTATATGTGTGTGTGTGTGTGTGTGTGTGTGTGTGTGTGTGTGTGTGTGTGTGTGTGTGTGTGTGTGTGTGTGTGTGTGTGTGTGTGTGTGTGTGTGTGTGTGTGTGTGTGTGTGTGTGTGTGTGTGTGTTTGTACATGTGGAATATTTTAGAGACAGACGGTGCCTTGTGCCTTGACGGCACACCTGAGTGCATTTAGTCTTGTTTGTTTGTGTTGTATTTCTCTTCCTGTCCTGCCTGTTGGAGGAGGTGTCCACTGTTGAGTGGAGGCTATGACAGGTGGGAGGGGAGGGGCACAGAACAGCACCACCTCAGTAACTGACTGGGTGAAGCTCACAGCAACTCAACAGGAGACAGGGCCTCATTCTAGAATCTCTACCCACTTTCACAGGGCTATACCACTGATGCATGTGTTGCTGACTAAATTACTAAATGACTGCAATTCAAAACTCTTCTGCAATGTAAATGAACTGAAATTAGAATTTTGAATGAGCGAATGCAAAAGAGTGCAAAAAATACATTGAAATCAATGAAATCAATGAACAATAGGTTACAGTTTCTTGGCAGCCCGAATCAGAAAAGATTCAACCCTAATCAAGCCCTCTACCTTAAGCAAGTGGACACAGTGTTTGAGAGGTAGTAATAGACTTGATGAAGCTACTGGGTTACCAAAAGGCTTTGGTACTTCCACAAACCACAACAGATATCTGGGAGAGAAACAAGAACAACCCAACAGCAGCAGAGAGGAGAGGGATGGAGAGAGGGACAGAGAGAGAGAGGGACAGAGAGGGACAGAGAGAGAGAGGGACAGAGAGGGACAGAGAGAGAGAGGGACAGAGAGAGAGAGAGGGACACAGAGAGAGAGAGAGAGGGACACAGGGACACAGAGAGAGAGAGAGGGACACAGAGAGAGAGAGGGACACAGAGAGAGAGAGGGACACAGAGAGGGACACAGAGAGGGACAGAGAGAGGGACAGAGAGAGAGAGAGAGAGGGACAGAGAGAGAGAGAGAGGGACAGAGAGAGAGAGAGAGGGACAGAGAGAGAGAGAGAGAGGGACAGAGAGAGAGAGAGGGACAGAGAGAGAGAGAGAGAGAGAGGGACACAGAGAGAGAGAGGGACACAGAGAGGGACACAGAGAGGGACAGAGAGAGGGACAGAGAGAGAGAGAGAGAGAGAGAGAGAGAGAGAGGGACAGAGAGAGAGAGAGAGGGACAGAGAGAGAGAGAGAGGGACAGAGAGAGAGAGAGAGAGGGACAGAGAGAGAGAGGGGGACAGAGAGAGAGAGAGGGACAGAGAGAGAGAGGGACAGAGAGAGAGGGACAGAGAGAGAGCCAGAGAGAGGGATGGAGAGAGGGACGGAGAGAGGGATGGAGAGAGGGACGGAGAGAGGGACGGAAAGAACACTCGCTGGGAAGTGTGGAAAAATAGACAAGCAGAGAGAGAGATGCATACAGTACAAGTTGAGAGTTAATGTACAGTATAGATTACAATACGTATATATGAGTGCAATGTTTTCTAACCATGGTAAGGAAACTGCACGCCATCGTTTTCATGCTTTATCTTCCTCTCTTGCACACTGGCCAAATGGTGCTGCACTGGAAGTTCAAACAGGAGAGAAGGGCACAGTTAACACCGGAGGAGGGGGAATTAGCAGGGTGGAACGTTAACCACAATCCACTCAGTTGATGACATGAGAGCTAAGTACAGGATGATTGACATGTAATGAAATAAGAACACTGGCACAATTAGGAATATTATGTTGTTATAACGTGTGTGTAAATGAACTGTGTCCATATAGAGGCCACATTAAGGCAGACCCATTTTACAAATGCATCCACTGCTCTCCCTCCACCTTTCCCATTGGCCACCATTAGAATAGGAGGCTTCTGTGAGGGCTGGGGATGGAAAGGGATGCATACCTTACATTCATTCATGAACATGATCTATTATAGAATTGAACTGATAATTGATTGAAGATATCAACTATACTAAAGGGACCATTATTCAGGTTGAATATGAGGTGATGGATACAGGCACCTGGGAGTGAGTGTTGATGCTGTGCTGTGATGCTGAACACACAACAGAGGGGCTGGAAGGTAAAACCATAAGGAGACAGGGAGGTTTGGAGGGTGCAGCTTAGAGGATAGAGAGTCTATGGGAGTCTGTGTAGAGTCACAACTTTGAGAGGATTTGTGATTTCAAGAAAGGGGGAGGATTTTGTAGAGATATTTTCTTGGAAAATATTATGCCGAAAGTTATCCACATTATATCTTTAATACAAAGCTTTTCATAGAGGCTTAAGTCTGTATCACAACCGGCAGTGATTGGGAGTCCCATAGGGCGGCACACAATTGGCCCAGCTTCGTCCGGGTTTGGCCGGTGTAGGCCATCATTGTAAATAAGAATTTGTTCTTAACTGACTTGCCTAGTTAAATAAAGGTCAAATAAAATAATCATTTTAAAAAGTCAAGTCTGTCAGCAGGCTCTGTGACTCACATATTACACACACATCACCCAGTCAAAGAACCTCTAACCACAGAACGTGACGTCCACTTGAGGTCTTTAGCCTCTTGTTGGCCGTCATTGTAAATAACAATTTGTTCTTAATTGACTTGCCTGGTTAAATAAAAGGTAACAAAAATAAAATACAAACTAGGAGCCTGAATCTAATTCTTTTTTTTACTGATCACAGAGCCGAGCACCAGACACACTGGTATAATACTCCATACTACTACTGCAGAGCACACAAAGTATTTAGAAAAGGTGTAAACACAGGCCTACAGAGCAGGTGGATAGGAGGAGGAGGGGGAGGGAAGGAGAGGAGGAGGGAAGAAAACAGGTCTGACAGACAGTAGAGGGATACACTACCATAAAACACAGCAGGGGGTGTTAGATGGGTTGGGGGGGTTATTTCGGTATCTAACCTGCGTCCACATCGTTGGGCCAGCCACTGGACTGGGAGCTGCTGCCGGCCGCAGGGGAGCGGCCCGAGTAGAAGACATCGTCCACCGGGCTCTCCATCTCACTGTCGTCAATGGACTTGCGCTTGTTGGAGCTGGAGAGAGGGAGAGAGAAAGGGACTTAATGGGTGTGGAGGCAGGAATATTATTTACTTGGGAGACAAAGTACAGTCTGCTGAGAGACAGATAAGTGCAGGTAGCGGCTTTATTCACCATCCCTTGTCTGAACGTGGCCATGTTTGTTACAGTCCCTCAGATCAGACTGTGTACCTAGACCGGGGTAGGCATATCTGGTCCTGCTTTTCATTTAACCCACCTGGAAGACCAGGTGTGTTGAATTTAGGCAATCCCTGAACTGATCAATTAGCTCAGTTGGTCAGGTTTGGTGCCTAGTTGGAACACAACCCTGTAGTACCTGTGGCACTCCAGGAACAGAGTTGCCTACCCCTGGCTTAGACTAAAGTATTGTAGAGCGTAAGTGTGTGTACAGTGAGTGAGAGTGTTCCTTGGATTCAAGTCCATACGAGACCTGTAAAAACATAGGTCCTTAAATGCACAATGTTTCATAAGTGGATCCAAATAAAGAATTGTATGTGTTTTTGGCTGTCCGTCTGGCTGAATGTGTCTATATTAAAGTAGTGTCAGGGGAAACATAGTGGAGTGAATATAACTACCTCCGTGGGAGACTTGCATAAAGCTCCATTTCAGTCCTGCAGCGTGAGAGAGAGAGAAACAGTGAGACAGAGAGATAGAAGGAGAGAGAGAAATAGAAGGAGAGAGAGAGAAAAGGAGAGAGAGCGATGGAAGGAGAGAGGGATAGAAGGAGAGAGAGAGAAACAGTGAGACCGTGAGAAGGAGAGAGAGAAATAGAAGGAGAGAGAGATAAAAGGAGAGAGAGATAAAAGGAGAGAGAGGAGAGAGAGAAATAGAAGGAGAGATAGATAAAGGGAGAGAGAGAGAGAAACAGTGAGACAGTGAGAAGGAGAGAGAGAAATAGAAGGAGAGAGAGATAAAGGGAGAGAGAGAGAGAAACAGTGAGACAGTGAGAAGGAGAGAGAGAAATAGAAGGAGAGAGAGATAAAAGGAGAGAGAGAGAAACAGTGAGACAGAGAGAGAGAAATAGTGAGAGAGAGGAGAGACAGAAATAGAAGGAGAGAGAGAAATAGAAGGAGAGAGGTAAAACGAGAGAGCAATTGAAGGAGAGAGGGATAGAAGGAGAGAGAGAGAGAGAAACAGTGAGACAGAGAAGGAGAGAGAGAAAAACAGTGAGACAGAGAGATAGAAGGAGAGAGAGAAATAGAAGGAGAGAGGTAAAAGGAGAGAGAGAGAAACAGTGAGACAGAGATAGAAGGAGAGAGGTAAAAGGAGAGAGAGAGAAACAGTGAGACAGAGAGAGAGAGGTAAAAGGAGAGAGAGAAATAGAAGGAGAGAGAGCGATGGAAGGAGAGAGGGATAGAAGGAGAGAGAGAAATAGAAGGAGAGAGAGGTAAAAGGAGAGCGAGCGATGGAAGGAGAGAGGGATAGAAGGAGAGAGAGGTAAAAGGAGAGCGAGCGATGGAAGGAGAGAGGGATAGAAGGAGAGAGAGGTAAAAGGAGAGCGAGCGATGGAAGGAGAGAGGGATAGAAGGAGAGAGAGGTAAAAGGAGAGCGAGCGATGGAAGGAGAGAGGGATAGAAGGAGAGAGAGTGAGTGAGCAAAGGGGGAAAAAGAGACAGAAAAAACACAGACAGACAGTTTGACGGATAGATGGAAAAAACACCAGATGAAGAAAGTTTCACAGAGAGAGAGGAAGGAGAAGAAAGGTCCCATCACGCAATCATAGCAGAGTGAGGAAAGCATTCACAGCATAGACTGAAGCGTACAGAAGCTAGTATTAGTAGGCTACAAAATAATCAGGTAATGTGTGTGTGTACCTGGTGGAGGGGGTGGAGGTGATGGAGCGGCGTCCCAGGGCCACCTGGTTGATATTGTAGTAGCCAGGACTCTCCAGGTCGGCCAGGGAGAAGTTGGGGCCGGACGCTGTGGCCACTGGAGCTGAGGCACACACACAGATATATGCAACTCTTACACAACTCTTTAAACAGAGAGTATAGTAGGAAAATGCATGTGAGAACCTTGAGGTTTGTGTGTACTGGTGAGTGTGTAGTGAGAGGGACAGTGACAGAGAGGAGAGGCAGTGACTCACTCTGTGACACTCGGACCAGCTCAGCCACGTTCCACACCCCTGAAGTCACAAAGCAGTCCTGGAAACTCAAGTGCCCTGGGAAAACAGAGATGAGAGCAATGAAGATCACGAGAAGATGCTAGGACACACGCTCACACACACACACACACACACACACACATGCTCACACACACACACACACACACACACACACGCTCACACACACACACACACACACACGCTCACACACACGCACACGCTCACACACACATGCTCACGCACACACACATGCTCACGCACACACACGCTCACACACACACACACACACACACACACACACACACACACACACACACACACACACACACACACACACACACACACACACACACACACACACACACACACACACACACACACACACACACACACACACACAGGGAGCTGAAAAAGCCAGACATAGAAAAACAGATAAGGCACTAGCATGTGTTTTCTATACGATAGGAAATGGCTTTGGTTGGACGTATCACGCACCTATCAAACGCCCTATGGACAGGTACTCACGTCATGACTGCTTCAAGTCAAGCATGTGCTCCACAGATTGTGCCCTGTGTAAGCTGTATACACACCATGCACACACACACACACACACACACACTGTTTACATGGTGTCCAGTGGGCATCCAGTATGTCAGAGCTTGTTGCAACGTGTATGATGTCATTACTGCTATAGATTTTGGATTGTATTTGTGTGTTTAAGCTTTCTAAGAGCCCTAGTGTATGCAGGCCCTGGCCGTGGATATAGTGACCAAGGCTCTCTATCTAAGGCTATAGTCTAGTGTTTCCTGCTCCTGGGGAACTAGCACTACACACCTGATTCCACTAATCAACTCATCATCAATCCTTCAGTTAGTGGAATCAGGTGTGTAGTGCTAGGTCAAAATGTGCCCCCGTTGGCTCCCCAGGAGCATGAATGACTAAGAAACAGTGCTGTAGTGTGTAGTGTAGAGTCTATAGTGTCCACTCAGTCTATAGGTCCCTGGCTGGGTGTAAAGGAATGTGTATACACCCATATTGTGTATTGGTACCAGTTAGAACCCTTTTGAGTTCCATGTACAGTAGAACCCTCTGTAGAAAGGGTTCTACCTGGTACCAAAAGGGTTGTACCTGCAACCAAAACATGTTCTTCAAAGGGTTCTGCTATGGGGACAGCCGAAGAACCATTTAAGGTTCTAAATAGCTTCTTTTTTCTAAGAGTGTAGGATGTCCAGGTTCACCATGGTTAGTGGTGCTCCTATTACACACCTTCTCCTCAGCCTGCCTCAGCCTGGGTTAACCGCAGGGCCGGCTGTATGAGGTCAGAGCTCCAGTCGGCAGCACGGCCATGTGGTTCCCATCTTCCAATAACGTCAGGGTGATTTATGAGTGGGATGCCACACTCACAGCCAGGCCCAGCAACATCAGCTTGCCTTACTATAATATACCCAAGCCCAACTCCACTGGGACACACAATAACACTCTATACTGGCCTGTGCGTGTGTGTGTGGGTGTGTGTGTGTGTGTGTTTGGGTGTGTGTGTTTGGGTGTGTGTGTTTGGGTGTGTGTGTGTGTGTGTGTTTGGGTGTGTGTGTGTGTGTGGGTGTGTGTGTGAAAGCGTTTAAACATGCATCTGCATGTATAAATGACAGTGTATGTTCACACTGTGAACTCACCATTGGGCGGTGGCTTGATGTCTGTGTCTCCTTGCTGGTTTGAGCTGTCTGATTGTCCGGATTCTGTGGAAAAGAGACAGAGAGACAGAGAGAGAGAAACAGAGAGAGAGAGACAGAGAGAGATGGTGGAGAGAGGTGGAGGTTAGGCAGGAGACAGATGCCTGGACGGTACCCAAGGTGAGGGGGCAGTGGGTGGAGGACAGCATAGGAACACTTTGGAAGGTATTTTAAATCCCAGAGGCAGAATTGGGTCTTAGATTAAAGGTTTAACATTAGAGTCATGAAATGGCAAATCAAACACCAAAGACTGTACTTTCCAGAGCCATTCACAGTAGAGGAATCACTACTAATACTCTCTCCAGAGAGCATCAAGTATCAAAGAGGAATGGTTTGGTGTTCCAGTTTGAGAGATGAAACAACTGTGTGTTTGTGACATTTCTTGCCCCATTGTATCTCTGGCACTCCTTCCTTTTCTCTTTTTTCTCTCTCTCCCTTACTCTCCCCACTCTCTTCTTTAGCATCCCTCTCTCAGGCCCAGGGAGCCACAGTGAACACACACACACACACACACACACACACACACACACACACACACACACACACACACACACACACACACACACACACACACACACACACACACACACACACACACACACACACACACACACACACACACACACAGGGAGTCCTGTTTGAGTGCAGGCTGCTGGCATAGTGTGGCAGGTGAAGTTCCCATGTAACCCCAGCTTGCAGCCTCTCTCTCCCTCCACACTGATGACTAGTGTAAGCTGAGGAGTGTAAATGTGAAGCCCGGGTCCGCGAGGCGTCATTGGGACTGCGTCTCACTCAGCTCTTTACCTTAACAACTGTGCACAGAGAGGCCTGTGCTAGTTTGGTTTGGCCCCGCTTGGTGCCATTCTTTCTCTGCTGCGTAATGCAACCTTGAAGAGCTTTATGGTTGGATCATATATACCATTCAAGCCAATTACCCCCACAGCACTGTAGGGTTTAATGCAGTGTGGGCCAAGTATCCCCATTACCCCTACTACTAGGCCCCTCCCTCCGCTCCATCTAAGCCCCTCAGCATCCTCATCTTGGGGAGGCTAGTCCTGCCGCATCATTCACCCCACCGCCAAAGACGAGAAAACCAAAACAAAAGGACAGAATCGCCATATCACTGGTCTAAAAGGAGTCTCTTTTTCCCTCTCCCTGAATGGAGTCTGTCTCTCGCTCTTTCTCTCTACTCTCTCTGCTTCTCCCTCACTCACGCTGTCGCTCTGTGGAATCCTGGCACCCATTTTAGCATTTGGCAGCCATCTTAGCTTTGGCGGTACCAATACATTCCTGCTAGTTGATGGTGCACCCACACTCGCTAGCACACACACTCTCACACAGACCCAGTGGTATGGAAGATAAAAGATCTACAGAGGATATACACTGCAGATGGAGTGAAAATAAAACCACCAAAACCACCGTTTGTCTCCAGTCATTGTCTGCCGTGCTGCTGGACCTCTGCAAGCTGCTAAATGAAAAGCTAGACTGGACGACTGCAGCAGAGCCGCACTGACAAATCATCAAGGAAAATAGAAGGAAACATAAGGAACACATCCAGACAGAGACCATTATTACATTCCTGTAAGAGGTAAATAAGGTGAACTCGAGTGCAAGCCAACATTTCAACTGTCGGATGGTGTATAAGGGGACCATCTAAGTCTGTTGAGGCCCTTCGTTTTGAAAATAATACAACCTAATTTGGGCATACTCCCACTATGTAAAAACATCTTAATATGCAATTGAACTTGAACCTATATATTATTGACATTTTTTGACACAGTTCAACATTTTTTTTTAAGCGTCTGGGTCATCCTAACAACAGTAGGGATAGCCCTCCATTCAGGTGGTTAGTGAGAGGGTGAGCTGTTACAGCAGTCACACTGACTCTGATAGAACCTGACAGCCCAGTTCTGCCTCATTCATTCTCCCCAGACATACCAGCTGTGATCAATGCAGCTCGACACCTGCGGGCCCCCCGGGGACCATACACCCAATCAGACTGGGGCCAGGGGGTTTCCTGACTACTCACCTGGCCAGGGAAAATCCTGGGTCCTTGTTATGGTCTATAGTTAAGAGTTTTTCCTTGTCATGTCAGGAAAAACTGTCCTTAAATCAGACCACTGTTAGATCACCAGTCTAATCTAACGGAGGCCCCCTGGTGGTCTGGTGGAGTGTTAACAGCTTCCGTTAAATTCTAATAGCTGCTGTCTACTGTACCCTACAGTATATGAACCTCCAACCCTACTGCATGGCACATTAGCAGTGCTAGTTTCCTGGTGCTGGATCTGAGTGTGTTGGAGGCGAACAAAGGAAGGATGATGAAGTGATGAACAGGGGAGAGCTCATTAAACAGAGAGGAGATGCTCTGAGACAATGGAGAGGCTGTCCATTATTAGTGCTGCTGCTCTACAAGCCAACAGGGCTGGGAGGAGAACCACTGCCACCACGCCACCATTCCCAGGGTTACACACACACCAGCTCTACACTGCTCACCCTTATCTCCAGCACACAGTCGCCCCAAGGGCCCCTGTACACGTCCTGGAGAGATAATGCATCACACACACTCTATTAAACAGACATACAGTACATACACATGAACAGACTCACTCCCATCACATTCATACACACTACATACATTTGTCACTAAGTCTCCACATCATACAGTACATATACACTAAGTGTACAAAACATTAGGATGGCATAGACTGACAAGGTGAATCCAGGTGAAAGCTATGATCCCTTATCGATGCCACGTGTTAAACCCACTTTAAATCAGTGTAGATGAAGGGGAAGAGACAGGCTAAAGAAGGATTTTTAAGCCTTGAGACATGGATTGTGTGAATGCCATTCAGAGGGTGAATGGACAAGACAAAAATATTTAAGTGCCTTTGAACGGGGTATGGTAGTAGGTGCCAGGCACCCTGGTTTGAATGTGTCAAGAACTGCAACGCTGATGGGTTTTTCACACTCAACAGTTTCCCGTGTGTATCAAGAATGGTCCACCACCCAAAGGACATCCAGCCAACTTGACACAACTGTGGGAAGCATTGGAGTCAACATGGGCCAGCATCCCTGTGCACATCTTTCGCCACCTTGTAGAGTCCATACCCTGACAAATTGAGGCTGTTCTGAGAGCAAAAGGGGTTGCAACTCAATATTAGAAAGGTGTTCCTAATGTTTTATACACTCAGTGTACTGACATTCTATATTACATTCTATAGACCATTCTATATTACCATGGAAATGATTGCATCACAATACCAGGCAGCCATTGGAGCGTACCCATGAGTTCATCAGTCACATTGCCAGGGTTAGAGGGTTCCAAGGCCCTTCTATTCATTCTGATTTCTATGGGCCTACATGCGTTCAGCACGGACCCAGCATACAGTAGGTGTCATTATTCTACTAATCAAACACACCTGTGATTTGGATGCATCATAAAGACACTCAACAATATATGATAAACACACTCTCACTGTGCCTATTTACCAGCCGGCTTAGAGCATTTGTTTATGCATTACAGGCACACATGAGCAAACAGCATGTTTTAATGTAATGTGCATTAACTGGAAGGGGATTTCACATGGCACAGTGAAAGATCAACATTGAGTCAAATGGCAGAGATAAAGCCAATGGTTCCACAGTCAAACTTGACAACAGGAGTGTGGATGGCCTCTCAGCAGGCTACTGTGCTCTGAGCCAGGGCTCAGCTCCGTCTCTTCTCTTCTGTCTCTCTTCACCTCTCTCCCTTTCTCTCTCTCCTTCTAAAGTACAATAACAGTCCTGGATTCCATCTTCTTTTCTCTGTATTTATTTATTTTCTCTTCTCTCTGCTTTGTTTCTGACTGCTGTTACTGTCTCTGATTCAGATACTTCTTCTCTCTCTCCCCCCCCCCTCTCCCTGCCCATCTCTCTCCCTCTCTCGTTCTCCTTCTCCTTCTCCTTCTCTGGGAGGACAGTCCTGGATTAGACTCGGGTTGACCCGGCTGCCCTCGACTTCTGTCTGCCACACAGTGGCCCGGTTCAAATGAAAAAATGAACAGATGGAGGACAGGAAGTAGGTACACATACACACACACAACAGCTGGCCAGATGTGGCTCACTGTCATTGTTTGTGTGTGTGTGTGTGTGTGTGTGTGTAGTGATGGCTGGGAATGGCTGATGAATGGTTGGTGTGACATGGCACTGCACAGAGGAGGCATGCAAATTATAAATATCAACAGTAATGTGCTACTGTCATATGCTGTTGTGAAGTGTAAAGCTAACATGCTAACTACAAGTAAGTGTTACAATTAAGGCTCATAATGCTCTCTGTAATAGAGTGCAACAGTGAGCAACAAAGCTGCAGGCTACAGAACAGACGACCATGAGTAAATCAGGATAGTACGTCTGAATCTAAACAATCAGTATGCTGGCAAACAGCACTTTCTCTCTCTCTTTCAACAACTCCTCATCTGAGGCCAGCTCGTGTGTGTTCTCCCAGTGGCCGAGGGCCATGCCTGCAGTCAGACTCTCCCACCCCGGGTGTTGTGTCATTTAAGGATAGAGCGCCATGATTCCATTCACAGTGAAATGATAGGGTCCTCTTCCTACGCCTGCGAGAGGCCTTTAGACAAACCTCTCTCTCTCTCTCTCTCTCTCTCAGCACCATCACACTGGGGTTTTTTCGCGTCCAGGCCCTAACCCTGTCATTGACGGTAAACTGTTTGGGCCGGCGTGGCTCCGGCCGCATGTGGGAACCCAGCTGTGGTGGACCCATATATCTCAGGCCGGACACGAGAGGAGCTGCCTGGCTGGAATCCCTCACACACACGCATGCATACACATACTGACGAACACACACACACACACACACACACACACACACACACACACACACACACACACACACACACACACACACACACACAGCTACTGTATGTCTAACTATAATTGTAAGGACTTTCTGGGGACCAACAATTGATTCCCATTCAAAATCCTATTTTCCCTAATCCCTAACCCTAAACCTAACCATAAACCTAACCACTAACCCTAACAATAATCCAAAATCTAATTCTATCCCTAAACCTAACCCCTAAGCCTAAATTAGATTTTTTTATTTTTTATTATTCTTGTGAGGACTTCTGGTACAAAAAAGTATAGTAAAACGTGTACACACACACCACACACACACTCCCTAAATCTGAACATCAAATACAGCTAGAATAGGTCAATACCACAGTGGGAGTCTGGGTCGTAAGGTTTAGCTATGGCTCCCAGAGACCTAAACATCTTTGCTAGCCTGGTGTGAGCACACTTCCTTAATCGCCATGTAAACACATACCAGTAGTAGGATTATGTGTTTGAGCAGCACGTAGGTTTACAGTATATGATCTATATGTTTTTTTTGCGTAAAAGATGGATGTGGAGTAAAGGTATTTGACCAAATATGTATACATTAATGCTTGTATATCGTGTCGATATCCCAAAAATGTTGATATCCAGAAGCAGTCCTTTTCACTCCATGATAGTGGGCGTGCACGTGTGGTTTCAAGTGCATGAACGTACATAGGCTACGCATGTGTTTATGTGTGTGTGTACACAGTCTCCCCTCCCCGCACAGCAGAATGGGAAAGCCCCTGCAACCTCCCCATCCCCCAGTCCTCCACACCCACCCCTGGATAAAGAGCCCCCAGAGTTTTATCGGTATGTTGCTAAACATACCTTAATGTGTTTAAAATGTTCCAACCCCTCCTAATCCCCCAGGCTATCCCACACAGATGTTCACTCAGCTCTTTTATTGGACGTTATTTAAACATTTAAAAAATCCCCACTTATTTATTCATTTCCTATCTTAAATAACCATACATCATCATCTGACCATCCCCCCCACACACCCCCCCTTTCTCACCCCATATTTCGGCAGGCATTGTCATTGGACACCCGTGGTGGGTCCTTTGAGTTTAAGCTCCTTGGGGCAAAGAGGGCACCAGGTTCAGAGGAGACATTAGCCAGTGTAGACAGATTCCAATATATTACTGGACTTCAGTATTAGATCAGTATGTTGCCGTGTGATTAATTGCGAGGGTGTACAATGTATCCGTTTTGGTAAGAATATAAATATATCTACTGTACATGAATATTTATATGAGATTGTATCTTAATGTGTATAAAATAGGCATCATACTTCCTCCAGAGCATGTGTGTATAGTAGGAGATAAGCATGTAAATTGTGTGAGTGTGCGTGAGGGAGTGTAGCAGTGAGTACATGTGAGTTTGCGTGCCTGTTTGTGTGTCTCTGTGTGTGTGCTCTGCATGGCGGCCCCTGCCCTGTGCCAATGAGGAGCAGGTGTGGGGAGGCTGCCCTGTGTAGCCCGGTGCCCATCTGCGTGCCCGTCTGTGTGCCGCCTGCACCCACACCGTGCCAATACCACACAGAGCAGGGGGAGCCAGGGGGCGAGAGGGGGTGAGTGGGGCCTAAGGGGACTCAACCATGGGAGAGTGCAGAGGGGGGTGGTGAGGGTAGAGGAAAGGGGCTGGCGTCCTGCCCACGTATAACCCTCTCCCTATTCTCTCTCTGACGCTTTCATCTTTTATCTGCCCCTCTGCTGATCAACCATGGTGTACAGAGCCAGACACACAGTGTGACAGTAATTCACAGAGCAGCATAGACCATTTAACTTGATTGATTGATGTATTGGTTTTAATTTGATATGACAGATAAATAGACCTCTGTGCTGATTCAAATGACCCTGACTTTCTGAGATCCCATGTGTTTCCTTTTGAAATTTTACATACTGTTACTATAAGGCTACCTCTCTTTCGTATCGTCTGAGATTCCCAAAGATTGAAAAGCTGCTGCGGTCATCCCCCTCTTCAAAGGGGGAAACACTCTAGACCCAAACTGCTACAGACCTATATCTATCCTACCCTGCCTTTCTACGGTCTTCGAAAGCCAAGTTAACAAACAGATTGCTGACCATTTCAAATCCCACCGTACCTTCTCCGCTATGCAATCTGGTTTCAGAGCTGGTCATGGGTGCACCTTAGCCACGCTCAAGGTCCTAAACGATATCATAACCACTGTGCAGCCGTATTCATCGACCTGGCCAAGGCTTTCGACTCTGTCAATCACCACATTCTTATCGGCAGACTCAACAGCCTTGGTTTCTCAAATGATTGCCTCGCCTGGTTCACCAACTACTACTCTGATAGAGTTCAGTGTGTGAAATCGGAGGGCCTGTTGTCCGGACCTCTGGCAGTCTCTATGGGGATGCCACAGGGTTCAATTCTCGGGCCGACTCTCTTCTCTGTATACATCAATGATGTTGCTCTTGCTGCTGGTGATTCTCTGACCTCTATGCAGACGACACCATTCTGTATACCTCTGGCCCTTCTTTAGACACTGTGTTAACTAACCTCCTGACGAGCTTCAATGCCATACAACTCTCCTTCCGTGGCCTCCAACTGCTCTTAAATGCAAGGAAAACTAAATGCATGCTCTTCAACCGATCGCTGCCCGCACCTTCCCGCCTGTCCAGCATCACTACTCTGGACGGTTCTGACTTAGAATATGTGGACAACTACAAATACCTAGGTGTCTGGTTAGACTGTAAACTCTCCTTCCAGACTCACATTAAGCATCTCCAATCCAAACATACCCTCATAAAACTGACCATCCTACTGATCCTCGACTTCGGCGATGTCATTTACAAAATAGCCTCCAACACTCTACTCAACAAATTGGATGCAGTCTATCACAGTGCCATCCATTTTGTCACCAAAGCCCCATATACTACCCACGACTGTGACCTGTACGCTCTCGTTGGCTGGCCCTCGCTTCATACTCGTCGCCAAACCTACTGGCTCCAGGTCATCTACAAGTCTCTGCTAGGTAAAGCCCCGCCTTTTCTCAGCTCACTGGTCACCATAGCAGCACCCACCCGTAGCATGCGCTACAGCAGGTATATCTCACTGGTCACCACCAAAGCCAATTCTTCCTTTGGCTGCCTTTCCTTCCAGTTCTCTGCTGCCAATGACTGGAACGAACTGCAAAAGTCACTGAAGCTGAAGTCTCATATCTCCCTCACTAGCTTTAAGCACCAGCTGTCAGAGCAGCTCACAGATCACTGCACCTGTACATAGCCCATCTGTAAATAGCCCATCCAACTACCTCATCCCCATACTGTATTTATTTTTTTATAAAAAATGTGCACCCCAGTATCTACTTGCACATTAATCTTCTGCACATCTACCATTTCAGTGTTTAATTGCTATATTGTAAATATTTCGCTACCATTGCCTATTTATTGCCTTACTTCCCATATCCTAACTCATTTGCACATACTGTATATAGACTTTTTCTACTGTATTATTGACTGTATGTTTGTTTATTCCATGTGTAACTCTGTGTTGTTGTATGTGTCAAACTGTTTGCTTTATCTTGGCCAGGTCGCAGTTGCAAATGAGAACTTGTTCTCAACTAGCCTACCTGGTTAAATAAAGGTGAAATAAAATTTAAATAAATAAAAAAGGCTACTAAAAATATGCTTTAACAAGTGTAATGACTGTTTGGCCACCAGATGTCACTTACTGGCAGTGGGTAGTGGGCACAGAACACATGCTAAAGAAATCTGCTAAGAGAGGTAAATATGTGACTGCATTCTGTGAAACAGGAGCGATAGGGGGAGGGGACACACACAGACCTATAGACAGTGTACAGAATCTACATGGACATACTGTATGAGTGTGTGACCCAGTGGAACGTATTGAGAAGGGAAGCAGCAGGCCTATATGACAGACATGAGAAAGTGTGGTTTACAGGGAAGTGGTGTGTGTGGGCACAGCCTGTGTGTGGGTCTGCTAGTGGGAGTGAGGGTCATGTGATGTCCCTCTGTGCCAGGGAGAGAGTGAGAGTGAGACAGAGAGAGGAGAGAGAGAGAGAGAGAGAGAGAGAGAGAGAGAGAGAGAGAGAGAGAGAGAGAGAGAGAGAGAGAGAGAGAGAGAGAGAGAGAGAGAGAGAGAGAGAGAGAGAGAGAGAGAGAGAGAGAGAGAGAGAGTGAGAGAGAGAGAGAGAGAGAGAGAGAGAGAGGAGAAGGGGGGCTAGGGGGGTCGCGAGAGCTGTGGGAACACCAGGCCTTGCCAAGAAAGAGGAGAGTAGAGAGAATAAAAGGAATGAGAAAGAAAGAGAGACTTGTTGGCAGAGAATGGGGGGAGGGGAGAAGAGAGGGGAGGAGAGGAGGAGAGGAAGAGAAAGTACAGCCATGATCAAAACTCTCTCTGAAGGGGAGAGGAGAGGAGGAAAACACACACACGCAGCAACCAGGAGACAGGGCCAGTCCCGGTGTTAGGGTCACAGTCTGCCAACTCTGACCCTGTGTCTGGGGCCACATGCATGAAGTGGTGTGCTCTGATCTGGGCCTATCAATTAAGGAGAAAACCGAGGCTGACCTGCCACTCAGGCTGTGTGTGTGTGTGTGTGTGGATTGGCAGGGGGGTATCACACAGAGAGCATAGAGTGTGAACTTGTGAACTTTTGGCCAGCAGTTCCAGCGCCATCTTATGCCAGTCTATGTCTACCCTCAGGCACAGGGCAAAGTCTTACCAGTAGGAACAACAACAAGCATGAGGAAAGTACTGGAATATAATATTCCGTTCTCTTCCAGCAGGGGCATACGTCTATTTGCCTTTGTGAAAATGTTTGTATAACACAATGTGGGCCTCACAGTGCAGCTCTGCCAGAGGGACAGTATGTGGTGAGGTGTTGGGCTCCTTGGTGCAGCTCTGCCAGAGAGACCACAATACCATAACAGCAGTCATCTGCCAGGTTGTCTACCACGCCATGTAGGTTATAACATGAGATTATAACCCTCTATTCACGTTCTAAGAGCATTCTTATATCACATTCTTATATCACACTATTTACACCAGTGGGCCTTAGTTTAATCCAGTGAGACACCAGGCCAAAATATTTAACGATTTATTTGGGTTTGTGCACTATGCAAATAAATGCTCCCAAATCTATCTGGGATTGGAGGACGTGTTTAACGAGGGCAGTAAAACTCCACACAAACACATAAATGCCTGTAAAAAATAATGTGTGCTCTGCATAAATGCTCTTTCTGAATAATGAATTAGAGAGCGATGAATGGACATGTAAAAATCCACATCCTGTCTAGATGATGCCAAAGGCGTCTGTATGTATGTGTACGCTTATCTACATATTGAGTGCCAAAGTGTGTTTGTGTGAATGTGTGTGTCTCCTCTCCTCTCTCTTGCCCTGCTCAGTGTATGACTGTGTGGGTTTATGTCAATTTGTATGAGTGTGTTGAATTAGGGAGCTTGGTGCAGCTTTCCTAAGTCGATGCCAGCTCATTGTAGGAGAGAGGAGAGTGACAGCCCTTATCTCACACACACACACACACACACACACACACACACACACACACACACACACACACACACACACACACACACACACACACACACACACACACACACACACACACACACACACACACACACACACACACACACACACACACACGCGCGGCTGATCCAGGGAACTCAAGTCCCTGTCATGAAGGGCTTTCCCCAGCAAACACGAAGGAGGGAGCGAAATCAATCTTCCTGTGAACAAAATTGAGCGCCAACCGAGAAACAGATGAGCCCATGAGAAACAACAATCAGACAAATGGGGGCACCGATAGAGAATCAACCTCTGACCACCAGCTGTCTGCGAGTCATGGGCCCAACCGCCATGTGTCTGCCTGTCCTTAACTGACCCGACCTCAAGGTCATTGGCTCCGAGTCAGCAGGCGGGTGTGTGTTGCGCACGCTCCTGCTATCTGTGTCAATGCTGGCTTTATCTCATGCACAGCAGATAAGGTGAATAAACAATCTGCCTGGACATCCTTCAGGGTTAAATGCCATGTGGGCCAGCCAGGACACCTAGCCTAGTGCTGCACACACAGACAGGTGCCCAGGCCTACTGC
>NC_034183.2:60539139-60571639 GCF_002021735.2 Oncorhynchus kisutch
TAGTCCCGCCGCACGTCAATCACTGCTGCTTACTGCTTATGTCTGTGTGTGTGTGTGTTAACATGGAGGTGATGCCGCGTACTCTATTTTGGAGTGCAGCGAGGCAAATGGATCAGGCTAGGCGGTAATACAATATAATGATGGCCTCTGTATCATGGCCTTCCTATCCCTCATGCTCATGGGCCCTTTGGGGATTTCAACCATTTGAAAATATTTTAAAGAGGCCCAATTGCCCCAAGCTCAGCGGCTCAGAGAAGCCTTAAAACCCTGCAGCTAAATTCATGGGTTATGTAAGGTAAAGCCCTAAATCTCACCACGCCTGATGTTACATATTACTGTAATTGCAAAAGGAAAAAACAGAACATACAGAGGGGAAAGAAAAACAGATGAGAAATGGGGATGGGAGGAGGGGACGTGGACGTTGGAGGGGGCAGTTGAAGAGAGGAGAGTTGATGAAGGGGAGAGAGAAAGACACAACAGGTTCGTCCCTGTAGCTTCTCTGTAGTTCTCAGTGTGTTTGGTGCTGTGGAGGCTGGTGGGAGGAGCTATAGGAGGACGGGCTCATTGGCTCATCACTCCATGTGTTTACTGGCTGCAATGGTTTCCGTATGTTTGATGCGTTTGATCCATTTATTCCATTCCAGCCATTACAATGAGCCTGTCCTCCTATAGCTCCTCTCATCAGCCTCACAGGTTTGGATCTGGTGGTGGTGACCCACTTTCCCTTCACATATAGACACGGCCCAGGACACGGCCCAGGACACGCCCTGCTGGCCAAACCATGGAGGAGAAAGGAAATCCAAGAAAACCTTGTCTGGATTTATCATCAGTCCATTACTACGGTCATCATGCTAACGAAGCTTGACCCTTTGGGCCAAAACACAAACACAGAGACATGAGCATACACTCTACACAATACCACACACAGCCATTCCATGCTGTGAACACTAGAGGATGGAGTGTGTAGTATACAGCTAAAACCATTTCAAACTTCATACACCACTTGTGAAAGAGGATGGTTGTGCGTGCGTGCGTGTGTGTGTGTGTGTGTGTGTGTGTGTGTGTGTGTGTGTGTGTGTGTGTGTGCGTGCGTGCGTGCGTGCGTGCGTGCGTGCGTGCGTGTGTGTATTTGTGGTTTGTGTGTGATCCGAGCCCTCAGTGTAACAGATCATCAGGGCTCTAGTTCTGTAAGGGGAGCCCAAACTAAGCCGGCCACAGTCTGTTGCTATGCCCATTACACATCATAATCAAATCAGGACTTCATTACCACTGGCACCAGGAGCCGTACTAGTGCTGGCTCTGGAGTAGAGGGCCGCCTGCAGGGCATGCTCAAGGATGGGCAAAGAGGAGAGCAGGGCGACACACGGGCTGCCACTCACCGTGGTTGGTTAACCCCTCATCACTCTCACTGTGGCCCGGACCACCCCATCGCTCCCATTGGCTGCCGTCCAAGGAGTGGCCAATCAACAAAAGGACGGTGAAAGGAGTGATGATCATATACACTGGTTTGATAGCTGGAGAGGTTGTGTAAAACCGCTGCAGAGGCATCTCTGGATATGTAACGGGTGGGGGTTGGCTCCACTGTGGCTGGGGACAGACCACCAATCAAACTAACAGAGAGAGAGGGATGCTACACACTTAGAAAAAAGGGTTCAAAAAGTTATTTGGCTGTCCCCATGGGAGAACACTTTCTGGTTCCAGGTGCAGTATTTAGTCAGTCACCAATTGTGCATGTTCTCCCACTTAAAAAGATGAGAGAGGCCTGTAATTTTCATCATAGGTACACTTCAACTATGACAGACAAAATGAGGAAAAAAATCCAGAAAATCACATTGTACGATTTTTAATGAATTTATTTGCAAATTATGGTGGGAAATAAGTATTTGGTCACCTACAAACAATTTCTGTCTCTCACAGACCTGTAACTCCTCTGTCCTCTGTTACCTGTATTAATGGCACCTGTTTGAACTTGTTATCAGTATAAAAGACACCTGTCCACAACCTCAAACAGTCACACTCCAAACTCCATTATGGCCAAGACCAAAGAGCTGTCAAAGGACACCAGAAACAAAATTGTAGACCTGCACCAGGCTGGGAAGACTGAAACTGCAATAGGTAAGCAGCTTGGTTTGAAGAAATCAACTGTGGGAGCAATTATTAGGAAATGGAAGACATACAAGACCACTGATAATCTCCCTCGATCTGGGACTCCACGCAAGATCTCACCCTGTGGGGTCAAAATGATCACAAGAATGGTGAGCAAAAATCGCAGAACCACACGGGGGGACCCAGTGAATGACCTGCAGAGAGCTGGGACCAAAGTAACAAAGCCTACCATCAGTAACACACTACGCCGCCAGGGACTCAAATCCTGCAGTGCCAGACGTGTCCCCCTGCTTAAGCCAGTACATGTCCAGGCCCGTCTGAAGTTTGCTAGAGAGCATTTGGATGATCCAGAAGAAGATTGGGAGAATGTCATATGGTCAGATGAAACCAAAATATAACTTTTTGGTAAAAACTTAACTCGTCGTGTTTGGAGGACAAAGAATGCTGAGTTGCATCCAAAGAACACCATAACTACTGTGAAGCATGTTTTTCTGCAAAGGGACCAGGACGACTGATCCGTGTAAAGGAAAGAATGAATGGGGCCATATATCGTGAGATTTTGAGTGAAAACCTCCTTCCATCAGCAAGGGCATTGAAGATGAAACGTGGCTGGGTCTTTCAGCATGACAATGATCCCAAACACACCGCCCGGGCAATGAAGGAGTGGCTTCGTAAGAAGCATTTCAAGGTCCTGGAGTGGCCTAGCCAGTCTCCAGATCTCAACCCCATAGAAAATCTTTGGAGGGAGTTGAAAGTCTGTGTTGCCCAGCAACAGCCCCAAAACATCACTGCTCTAGAGGAGATCTGCACGGAGGAATGGGCCAAAATACCAGCAACAGTGTGTGAAAACCTTGTGAAGACTTACAGAAAACGTTTGACCTCTGTCATTTCCAACAAAGGGTATATAACAAAGTATTGAGATAAACTTTTGTTATTGACCAAATACTTATTTTCCACCATAATTTGCAAATAAATTCATTAAAAGTCCTACAATGTGATTTTCTGAATTTTATTTTCTCATTTTGTCTGTCATAGTTGAAGTGTACCTATGATGAAAATAGAGGCCTCTCTCATCTTTTTAAGTGGGAGAACTTGCACCATTTTTGAATTTTTGAATCCAGCTAGAACTCTTTTGGGTTCCATGTATAACCCTCTGTGTAAAGGGTTCTTCATGGAACTCAAGAGGATTCTACCTGGAACCAAAAGAGTTTTACCTGGGAGCAAATAGGGTTCTTCAAAGGGTTATCCTATGGGGATAGCTGAATAACCCTTTTAGGTTCTAGATAGCGCCTTTTTTTCTAAGAGTGTACAGAGTTTATGAGTAGAGAATCAGCAGGTACATGCATGCTGGGATGACGATGGTGATGCAATGAAATTAAATGGACTCTGCATTGTCCCCAATCCCCACTACCTATCAAACCTTCTACTTCCCCCTCATCAATCTCATCTATCTTCCTCCTCATTGTGCTCTTCAAGAGAACTTTCCTTCCTTTCACCTTTCCCTGTTTTTCCTCAACCACAGCCAACATGTGATTTCACTTATCTTCCAGTGGAATTAAGGAAAGAACAGACTAATAGTCATCTCCCTGCCTCTTTCTCTTTTCTGTTTGTGGCATCGCTCAATGAAAATAAAGCTCCAGTATATTTTGCTTGAGGTTCAAATCCCGCCGCTCAAAACTGCAGATGTGGGCTCCTCACCACACCTACACAAAAATGCAGGAGCTGAAAAAGAAAGGAGAAAAAAGTCCATAGCTATTTCCCATCTCATGTAAACACAGGATGGGCTCCAGTCTAATAGTGTCTTTTTTTCTACCTCTCTCTGGCTGGGGAGGAGAGGAGCGGCGGGGCTGAAACTAATGGACCTGGTAAAATAACAGCCCTGGCTGCTGAATACAAATGACTGATAGCGAATCAGTTGTCTTTCCTCGCAGAGGCTGAGCCTGTGACCAAGGTGAACAGGGAGTCTGGTGGTCCTCTTCCCAGAGAGATGGGGAACCAGAGGCACTCTCAGAACATATGGAGGGAAATGGATCTAACATATCAGCAAGTGCTACTAAAACACAAAAATCTGGTGTCCCCCCTGGCTTTATGTTGGGGCCGCTAGGGATCTACTCTTAGATCCATTCAGTGGTAAGAGTCCCGCTGTCCTCCGCTATCCCATTCACTTCCTTTTATCCCTTTATGCCTTTATGAGCCGTGGAAAAACAGTTTCATTGGGAGATCTCCATGCATCTGGAGCATTCATCAATCCATGGGGGCCATAGTTCAACCAGGTTCTTTTGACAGACTTGCTGGATGAAAGTTGGAGATGGGAGAATTTAGGGGGGATTTGGCATCACAAATTACAAGCAAGCACTGGCGTTAAGGCAAGTACAGTATGTTTTTCACATATTGTACTCATGTCAACAAACATTTCATAGCAGGGAAAGATGATTTTAGGTAAAGTGATTCCTCCCATGCAGCACTAGACAGAGAGCCAGAGCAAGTAACTAGAGGATCTCTTCATTTGGAACTGAATAAGTAATACACTTCTCAATCTCCAAACCAATGAGGACCACGCCACATCTCATGGTCCTTCTCTAGCGTGGCGGAATGAGAGGACTGGCTGTGTCTCTGTCTGGTTGGGGAGAGGAGGGTTCAGGACATGAGTGAAGAGAGCTTGTGTTTCTCTAGGCTGGAGAATGTTCCTATAGCAGTCTGGGCGCCTGCGCCGGTTCACAGCTCTCAGGGCAGGGCAAGAGAGAGCTTGAAGAAAACTTACTGCAGGAAATACCTCACCGATAGTCACCCCACTGGGATCATAAGATGAAATGGAAAAAAAGAGAGAGGAAGGTCTGGAAATGCTTTCAGCAGAAACCGGCTCCTGAATGTTCCTTTAATTGGTGCGATATGAGAAGCTGGATCTTTCCATTCAGGCTCTTCCTCCCTTCTTCTCTTCTTCCTTCACCTCTTCTCTCATGCCTCAATAAAGATTTTTGACCATCGTTTCCAAATCCTCTGTACTGTTCACTTGATCCTCGAGGTTAGAATAGTGGTGAATGAGACTTGTCTTCAAAGGGTACACTCTTCTCTTCTATGTCTGCAGGGCCCTTTACATTCAACAGATATAAATCAGTCCAATGGCAACACAGGGCAGGGAACATTTATCCTGACCAACAGGATTAAAGTTTGGTAGTGCGTGGGCAGAGGGGAAGACAGGAAAAACACACTTCACAGATGGTTTTACACAGCCAACACTGAAGCAAAACTTTCCATAGGAGTTTACTGAAACATTTATCGGGTACTGCTAACGTAGTAAACTGGGAGTATTGATGATCCAGGCCAAAGCAGTCGGTATCTCTGAGAGTTGGCTGAGATCCAGAGGCCCCAGGGAGGGTCAGAGACAGAGAGAGACAGAGGCCCCAGGGAGATGAGCACTTTTAAGTACTTGGGTCAGAGACAGAGAGAGACAGAGGCCCCAGGGAGATGAGCACCTTTAAGACCTGGGGTCAGAGACAGAGAGAGAGACAGAGGCCCCAGGGAGATGAGCAGCTTTAAAAACCTCTTATGGATCCCTTCACGCGCTAATCCCTTTAGCGGGATTGATTTGACAACATCCAGTGAAATGGCAGTGCGCCAAATTCAAACTACAGATCTTCTTCTGTTGGCACTCCAAAATGTCCCAGAAACATCACAAATGGTCCTTTTGTTCAATAATGTCCTTATTATTGTCCCAAAAATGTCAATTTATTTGTCATGTTTGATTCAGAAATACACCGGTTTCAACTCGCCCAACACACCGGTTTCAGCTCGCCCAAATGGATTGTGGTCGGGGTTTCGCCTGCCAAATCAGTTCTGTTATACTCACTGACATTATTTAAACTGTTTTAGAAACTTCAGAGTGTTTTCTATCCAAATGATAGAATGATATGATATGCATATCCTAGCTTCTGGGCCTGAGTAGCAGGCAGTTTACTTTGAGTCGAAGCAGATTATTGACCAGCTATCAGAGAGCAACCAGCTGATCCAATGAGTCGGTGTGTGTGTGTTTGTAATAGAACGAGAGAGAGGGAGAGATAATATTAGGCAGGGGTATGACTGAGCTATATGAGATTATCAGGTTTTTGGTACATTTGTAAGTCACAACCAGCGGATATTTGCCATTCCAAAAAGTGAAGGTAATTCATAATATTGCATGCAAGAGGGCCTGGGCCAGAGTGGATCCTGGATCCCCTCTCAAACCCAAAGGATCATCTAATTCCAAACAAGCCTTGCTGCCCTCCACCACAGACTCTGCCCCCAATCAGAAAAGCACAACCCTGCCTTTAATCCAACGCCATAATCACAACTCTCACATCAGCCCTGAGTGTGAACAGACCCTGTGTATTACAGCAAATTAATCTCAACTGAATAAATCATTAAGGAGCTTTTTGACAAATCGCTACTAAAATCCTCCTAGCTGTCCCCTACTCTGCTGTGGAAGAGCTGCTGTGTGGAGTGGCTGAGGATTAACATGTTGAGGCTGTCAGATCAAACACTAAGCACTCAATCACTCAATCACACAGATCCACACGCTCACTGAGACTTAGCCCCACAGACCCCACTGACATTGACCATGCAGACCATATATAGACCACCACTGCATGTCCGCAGACTGTCTCCTCTCCAGCTGACCCCCAAAGGGATCCGGTGTATGGACCAACTTCCCACTGACCGCTATGGGTGTATTAGAGCAAGATGGCAGTGGATGAGAGGCGCCTCACTTTGACGTACTCAATAAGAAAAGCAGTGTGTTAGTGATTCTGAGAAGAACAAGGGAATGCTTGGGTCAAAACGTGCATGTGCTTAGGATGAAGTAGACTACTGGGGGCTTTCAAGTGGTATCCTGACGGTCTGTTCTTTCATTCAACTTAGATGACCATCAAACCGTTCAATCAGCGTCATTACCTCTAATGGGCCCCTCAGCCCCTCCTCCTTTCTTTACTGAACGACAACACTTTGTTCTGCCAGCAGCTTATAAACTGTTTCATTAAAACACAGAATCAAATAGAATAACCTCATCGCTGCCTCTCTCTCTCTCTCTCTCTCTCTATTCCTCCCTCTCTCTTTTTCTCTCTTTCGCTCCCTCGCCGGGTGTCTAAGAGCGCCGTTCCTTTAGTGGCTAAGCGAGAAACAGAGCAATGGATTTTCCCAGACTGAGCTGAACTGGAAAACCACATTGTGCTGACTGCACACTTCCAGCTGGCCCACGCCGCCCCCCAGTCCCACCACCACGCTGCCCCCCTCCATGCCTTTCTCACACTGCCTCTCTTCTCCTCCCCTCCCCTCTACACACTCTGCTGAGCTCTACCACCCAGACACATCTCACACCATCACTGGCCCTGGGTCCAATCACTACACAGAAGATGTGTTGGGAAACAGCAGGTCATGTTTATTGCTGCGTGTTACAGCGGAGAAACGCTGAAACCCATTCAACTGTTTAGCGAGACACCATGGAAGTGTGTTGTTGTTAATGCAGGGTGGTGGCCAACACCAGTGAGTGAGGTGGCCAAAAGAGTCAAGTTCACTTCCTACAAAAACAAAACAATGGCTGTAATTACTACACAGTCACTAATGTGTTATGGCCATGCAACTGCAGCTTTATTAGCTTTATCTATATAACCAGATGGCCTCTATTTTGTGAAGACAATGAAGAAATAAGAATTCTCTCTAAGAGAGAAGGGAGAAGAGAAAGAGGGAACAGGTCGTCTCTGACTAGAAGGACTAGGGAGAAAGGAGAAGGGGAGAGCGCTGCTAGGGTCTGTTTTCCCTCTGGCTGGCGATGTCCGACTGCAGCCAGCATAAACACATGCCTTCACGGCTCACATATTTCCTGCTTCACTCTGCATCCCAGCACTGGGCCACACAGGCACAGGACACCACAGCGTGTGTTAGTTTGCAGTGTGTGTGTGTGCGTGTGTGTGTGTGTGTGTGTGTGTGTGTGTGTGTGTGTGTGTGTATTGCATGTGCTCGGGTGTGTTCATTGGGACATATTGGTATGTTTAATACTATTGTGGTCAGCATGTTGTCCTACACACATATCCGCCACAACAGTCAGCCTTAACAATACATTCTAGAACTCAACACCCACTGTCGTTATCATCACAGACACCAACAGTGCCCACACATTGACACAGATAATGTACAGTATGTTACCGTAGTTATGGAGTTTGACGAGGTATATCTCCTGTATAATGAAAAGGAACACATATTTCATGGAGAGGTTTTGAAGGAAAGTGGGCTTATTCTAATGTATCTACTCCTCACATGTGTTTTAAACAGGCATTTTTGCCATTCATTTCCCCCTTTCACGGCTTACTGTACCTAGCTCACCTCCCACGGGTTAGTTATCTCACAGAGTGGGGGGATATTTCATCCTTCTCCTGCTCTGAGAGGGAGTTGAGGAGTGGGTGCCTTTTAAGCCTGTCTGATACATGCAAACAAATAGCAGTTATTTTCAGCCCCTTTTTGTCTACAGAGCGCGCCTCCTCTTGTCGCCTCACATCCAGAATGAAGCGGAAACAGATTTAAGACACAGTGACAAGTCGAAGGCAAAGGAGTATGTGTGTGTGTGGGGGGGCGAGCAAGACGATCCTAAAGTAAAACTACAGTATGCATGTCTAAAGGACGGACCTACTGTACCATTAACAACAGCATAGGGAATCTACAGAACAGACCTACTGTATCATTAACAACAGCATGAGGAATCTATTTAACATACCTACTATACCATTAACAACAGCATTGGGTATCTATAGAACAGACATACTGTAGAACAGACCTACTGTATCATTCACAAAGGCATGGGGAAACTACAGAATAGATTTACAGTACCATTAACAACAATAAGGGAAATCTGCAGAACAGACCTACTGAATCATTAACAACAGCATGGGGTACCTGTATAACAGACCTACTGTATCATTCACAAAATCATAGGGAATCTGCAGAACAAACCTACTGTATCATTAACAACAGCATGGGGTACCTGTAGAACAGACCTGCTGTATCATTAACAACAGCATGGGGTACCTGTAGAACAGACCTACTGTATCATTCACAAAATCATAGGGAATCTGCAGAACAAACCTACTGTATCATTAACAACAGCATGGGGTACCTGTAGAACAGACCTGCTGTATCATTAACAACAGCATGGGGTACCTGTAGAACAGACCTGCTGTATCATTCACAACAGCATGGGGTACCTGTAGAACAGACCTACTGAATCATTAACAACAGCATGGGGTACCTGTATAACAGACCTACTGAATCATTAACAACAGCATGGGGTACCTGTATAACAGACCTACTGAATCATTAACAACAGCATGGGGTACCTGTATAACAGACCTACTGTATCATTCACAAAATCATAGGGAATCTGCAGAACAAACCTACTGTATCATTAACAACAGCATGGGGGATGTACAGAACAGCTTTACAATACCATTAAAAACAAAAAGGGAAATCTACAGGACAGACCTACTGTACCATTAACAACAGCATTTAGAATCTACAGGACAGACCTACTGTACCATTAACAACAGCATTTAGAATCTACAGGACAGACCTACTGTACCATTAACAACAGCATTTAGAATCTACAGGACAGACCTACTGTATCATTAACAACAGCATTTAGAATCTACAGGACAGACCTACTGTACCATTAATAACAGCATTTAGAATCTACAGGACAGACCTACTGTATCATTAACGACAGCATTTAGAATCTACAGGACAGACCTACTGTACCATTAACGACAGCATTTAGAATCTACAGGACAGACCTACTGTACCATTAACAACAGCATTGTGAATCTACAGAACAGACCTACTGTACCATTAACAACAGCATTGTGAATCTACAGAACAGACCTACTGTACCATTAACAACAGCATCGGGAATCTACAGAACAGACCTACTGTACCATTAACAACAGCATGGGGAATCTACAGAACAGAACAACTGTATAATTAACAACATCATGGGGTATCTATAGAACAGACCTACTGTATCATTAACAACAGCATGGGGTACCTGTAGAACAGACCTACTGTATCATTAACAACAGCATGGGGTACCTGTAGAACAGACCTGCTGTATCATTAACAACAGCATGGGGAATCTATAGAACAGACCTACTGTATCATTAACAACATAATGGGGAATCTATAGAACAAACCTGCTGTATCATTAACAACAGCATGGGGAATATGTAGAACAGACCAACTGTATCATTAACAAAAGCATGTGGAATCTACAGAACATACAGACTGTATCATTAACAAAAGCATGGGCGATCTACAGAACATACTGACTGTACAATTAACAGCATGGGGAATCTAAAGAACAGACCATCTGTATCATTAACAACATAATGGGGAATCTACAGAACTTTCTGACTGTACCATTAACAACAGCATGGGGAATCTACAGAACTTACCGACTGTATCATTAACAACAGCATGGGGAATATGTAGAACAGACCAACTGTATCATTAACAAAAGCATGTGGAATCTACAGAACATACAGACTGTATCATTAACAAAAGCATGGGCGATCTACAGAACATACTGACTGTACAATTAACAGCATGGGGAATCTAAAGAACAGACCATCTGTATCATTAACAACATAATGGGGAATCTACAGAACTTTCTGACTGTACCATTAACAACAGCATGGGGAATCTACAGAATTTACCGACTGTATCATTAACAACAACATGGAGAATCTATAGAACAGACCAACTGTATCAAAAACAACAGCATGGGGAATCTAGAGAACAGACCAACTGTATCATTAACAACAGCATGGGGAATCTATAGAACAGACCAACTGTATCAATAACAACAGCATTTGGAATCTATAGAACAGACCAACTGTATCAATAACAACAGCACAGGGAATCTAGAGAACAGACCAACTGTATCATTAACAATAGCATGGGGAATCTAGAGAACAGACCAACTGTATCATTAACAACAGCATGGGGAATCTATAGAACAGACCAACTGTATCAATAACAACAGCATTTGGAATCTATAGAACAGACCAACTGTATCAATAACAACAGCACAGGGAATCTAGAGAACAGACCAACTGTATCATTAACAACAGCATGGGGAATCTATAGAACAGACGTACTGTATCATTAACAACAGCATGGGGAATCTATAGAACAGACCTACTGTATCATTAACAACAGCACAGGGAATCTACATAACAGACCAACTGTACCATTAACAACAGCATGGGGAAACTATAGTACAGACGTACTGTATCCTTAACAACAGCACAGGGAATCTACAGAACATACCTACTGTATCATTAACAACAGCATGGGGAATCTATATTACAGACCAACTGAACCATTAACAACAGCACAGGGAATCTACAGAACATACCTACTGTATCATTAACAAAAGCATGGGGAATCTATAGTACAGACCAACTGAACCATTAACAACAGCACAGGGAATCTACAGAACATACCTACTGTATCATTAACAACAGCATGGGGAATCTATAGTACAGACCAACTGAACCATTAACAACAGCACAGGGAATCTACAGAACATACCAACTGAACCATTAACAACAGCATGGGGAATCTATAGAACATACAAACTGTATCATTAACGACTGTATTGGGAATCTACAGAACAGACAAACTGTATCATTAACAACAGCATTGGGAATCTACAGAACACACCTACTGTATCATTAACAACAGCATTGGAAATCTACAGAACATACCTACTGCACCATTAACAACAGCACGGGGAATCTACAGAACATACCTACTGTATCATTAACAACAGCATGGGGGATCTACAGAACAGACAAACTGTATCATTAACAACAGCATTGGGAATCTACAGAACAGACCTACTGTACCATTAACAACAGCATTGGAAATCTACAGAACAAACCTACTGTACCATTAACAACAGCATTGGGAATCTACAGAACAGATCTAATGTATCATTAACAACGGCATGGAGAATCTATAGAACAGACGTACTGTATCATTAACAACAGCACAGGGAATCTACAGAACTGGCCTATGGTATCATTAACAACAGCATGGGGGATCTACAGAGCTGGCCTATGGTATCATTAACAACAGCATGGGGGATCTACAGAGCAGACCTACTGTGTAATTTAAAACAGCATGGGGAATCTACAGAACAGACCTACTGCATCAATAACAACAGCATGGGGGATCTACAGAGCAGAACTACTGTATCATTAACAACAGCATTGGGAATCTACAGAACAGACCAACTGTATCATTAAAAACAGCACAGGGAATCTACATAACAGACCAACTGTACCATTAACAACAGCATGGGTAATCTATAGAACAGACGTACTGTATCATTAACAACAGCATGTGGAATCTACAGAACAGACCAACTGCACCATTAACAACAGCATGGGGAATCTACAGAACTGGCCTATGGTATCATTAACAACAGCATGGGGAATCTACAGAGCAGACCTACTGTGTAATTTAAAACAGCATGGAGAATCTACAGAACAGACAAACTGTATCATTAACAACAGCATTGGAAATCTACAGAACATACCTACTGCACGATTAACAACAGCATGGGGGATCTACAGAGCAGAACTACTGTATCATTAACAACTGCATGGGGAATCTACAGAACAGACCAACTGTATCATTAACAACAGCATTTAGAATCTACAGGACAGACCTACTGTACCATTAACAACAGCATTTAGAATCTACAGGACAGACCTACTGTATCATTAACAACAGCATTTAGAATCTACAGGACAGACCTACTGTACAATTAACAACAGCATTTAGAATCTACAGGACAGACCTACTGTACCATTAACAACAGCATTTAGAATCTACAGGACAGACCTACTGTACCATTAACAACAGCATTTAGAATCTACAGGACAGACCTACTGTATCATTAACAACAGCATTTAGAATCTACAGGACAGACCTATTGTACCATTAACAACAGCATTTAGAATCTACAGGACATACCTACTGTATCATTAAAACAGCATTTAGAATCTACAGGACAGACCTACTGTACCATTAACAACAGCATTTAGAATCTACAGGACAGACCTACTGTACCATTAACAACAGCATTTAGAATCTACAGGACAGACCTACTGTACCATTAACAACAGCATTTAGAATCTACAGGACAGACCTACTGTACCATTAACAACAGCATTTAGAATCTACAGGACAGACCTACTGTACCATTAAAAACAGCATTTAGAATCTACAGGACAGACCTACTGTACCATTAATAACAGCATTTAGAATCTACAGGACAGACCTACTGTATCATTAACAACAGCATTGTGAATCTACAGAACAGACCTACTGTACCATTAACAACAGCATTGTGAATCTACAGAACAGACCTACTGTACCATTAACAACAGCATTGTGAATCTACAGAACAGACCTACTGTACCATTAACAACATCATTGTGAATCTACAGAACAGACCTACTGTACCATTAACAACAGCATTGGGAATCTACAGAACAGACCTACTGTACCATTAACAACAGCATGGGGAATCTACAGAACAGAACAACTGTATAATTAACAACAGCATGGGGAATCTACAGAACAGAACAACTATATCATTAACAACAGCATGGGGGAAAAACTGAAAATAACTACTGTACCATTAACAACATCATGGGGTATCTATAGAACAGACCTACTGTATCATTAACAACAGCATGGGGCACCTGTAGAACAGACCTACTGTATCATTAACAACAGCATGGGGTACCTGTAGAACAGACCTGCTGTATCATTAACAACAGCATGGGGAATCTATAGAACAGACCTACTGTATCATTAACAACATAATGGGGAATCTATAGAACAAACCTACTGTACCATTAATAACAGCATTTAGAATCTACAGGACAGACCTACTGTATCATTAACAACAGCATTGTGAATCTACAGAACAGACCTACTGTACCATTAACAACAGCATTGTGAATCTACAGAACAGACCTACTGTACCATTAACAACAGCATTGTGAATCTACAGAACAGACCTACTGTACCATTAACAACATCATTGTGAATCTACAGAACAGACCTACTGTACCATTAACAACAGCATCGGGAATCTACAGAACAGACCTACTGTACCATTAACAACAGCATGGGGAATCTACAGAACAGAACAACTGTATAATTAACAACAGCATGGGGAATCTACAGAACAGAACAACTATATCATTAACAACAGCATGGGGGAAAAACTGAAAATAACTACTGTACCATTAACAACATCATGGGGTATCTATAGAACAGACCTACTGTATCATTAACAACAGCATGGGGCACCTGTAGAACAGACCTACTGTATCATTAACAACAGCATGGGGAATCTATAGTACAGACCAACTGAACCATTAACAACAGCACAGGGAATCTACAGAACATACCAACTGAACCATTAACAACAGCATGGGGAATCTATAGAACATACAAACTGTATCATTAACGACTGTATTGGGAATCTACAGAACAGACAAACTGTATCATTAACAACAGCATTGGGAATCTACAGAACACACCTACTGTATCATTAACAACAGCATTGGAAATCTACAGAACATACCTACTGCACCATTAACAACAGCACGGGGAATCTACAGAACATACCTACTGTATCATTAACAACAGCATGGGGGATCTACAGAACAGACAAACTGTATCATTAACAACAGCATTGGGAATCTACAGAACAGACCTACTGTACCATTAACAACAGCATTGGAAATCTACAGAACAAACCTACTGTACCATTAACAACAGCATTGGGAATCTACAGAACAGATCTAATGTATCATTAACAACGGCATGGAGAATCTATAGAACAGACGTACTGTATCATTAACAACAGCACAGGGAATCTACAGAACTGGCCTATGGTATCATTAACAACAGCATGGGGGATCTACAGAGCTGGCCTATGGTATCATTAACAACAGCATGGGGGATCTACAGAGCAGACCTACTGTGTAATTTAAAACAGCATGGGGAATCTACAGAACAGACCTACTGCATCAATAACAACAGCATGGGGGATCTACAGAGCAGAACTACTGTATCATTAACAACAGCATTGGGAATCTACAGAACAGACCAACTGTATCATTAAAAACAGCACAGGGAATCTACATAACAGACCAACTGTACCATTAACAACAGCATGGGTAATCTATAGAACAGACGTACTGTATCATTAACAACAGCATGTGGAATCTACAGAACAGACCAACTGCACCATTAACAACAGCATGGGGAATCTACAGAACTGGCCTATGGTATCATTAACAACAGCATGGGGAATCTACAGAGCAGACCTACTGTGTAATTTAAAACAGCATGGAGAATCTACAGAACAGACAAACTGTATCATTAACAACAGCATTGGAAATCTACAGAACATACCTACTGCACGATTAACAACAGCATGGGGGATCTACAGAGCAGAACTACTGTATCATTAACAACTGCATGGGGAATCTACAGAACAGACCAACTGTATCATTAACAACAGCATTTAGAATCTACAGGACAGACCTACTGTACCATTAACAACAGCATTTAGAATCTACAGGACAGACCTACTGTATCATTAACAACAGCATTTAGAATCTACAGGACAGACCTACTGTACCATTAACAACAGCATTTAGAATCTACAGGACAGACCTACTGTACCATTAACAACAGCATTTAGAATCTACAGGACAGACCTACTGTACCATTAACAACAGCATTTAGAATCTACAGGACAGACCTACTGTATCATTAACAACAGCATTTAGAATCTACAGGACAGACCTATTGTACCATTAACAACAGCATTTAGAATCTACAGGACATAACTACTGTATCATTAAAACAGCATTTACAATCTACAGGACAGACCTACTGTACCATTAACAACAGCATTTAGAATCTACAGGACAGACCTACTGTACCATTAACAACAGCATTTAGAATCTACAGGACAGACCTACTGTACCATTAACAACAGCATTTAGAATCTACAGGACAGACCTACTGTACCATTAACAACAGCATTTAGAATCTACAGGACAGACCTACTGTACCATTAAAAACAGCATTTAGAATCTACAGGACAGACCTACTGTACCATTAATAACAGCATTTAGAATCTACAGGACAGACCTACTGTATCATTAACAACAGCATTGTGAATCTACAGAACAGACCTACTGTACCATTAACAACAGCATTGTGAATCTACAGAACAGACCTACTGTACCATTAACAACAGCATTGTGAATCTACAAAACAGACCTACTGTACCATTAACAACATCATTGTGAATCTACAGAACAGACCTACTGTACCATTAACAACAGCATTGGGAATCTACAGAACAGACCTACTGTACCATTAACAACAGCATGGGGAATCTACAGAACAGAACAACTGTATAATTAACAACAGCATGGGGAATCTACAGAACAGAACAACTATATCATTAACAACAGCATGGGGGAAAAACTGAAAATAACTACTGTACCATTAACAACATCATGGGGTATCTATAGAACAGACCTACTGTATCATTAACAACAGCATGGGGCACCTGTAGAACAGACCTACTGTATCATTAACAACAGCATGGGGTACCTGTAGAACAGACCTGCTGTATCATTAACAACAGCATGGGGAATCTATAGAACAGACCTACTGTATCATTAACAACATAATGGGGAATCTATAGAACAAACCTACTGTACCATTAATAACAGCATTTAGAATCTACAGGACAGACCTACTGTATCATTAACAACAGCATTGTGAATCTACAGAACAGACCTACTGTACCATTAACAACAGCATTGTGAATCTACAGAACAGACCTACTGTACCATTAACAACAGCATTGTGAATCTACAGAACAGACCTACTGTACCATTAACAACATCATTGTGAATCTACAGAACAGACCTACTGTACCATTAACAACAGCATCGGGAATCTACAGAACAGACCTACTGTACCATTAACAACAGCATGGGGAATCTACAGAACAGAACAACTGTATAATTAACAACAGCATGGGGAATCTACAGAACAGAACAACTATATCATTAACAACAGCATGGGGGAAAAACTGAAAATAACTACTGTACCATTAACAACATCATGGGGTATCTATAGAACAGACCTACTGTATCATTAACAACAGCATGGGGCACCTGTAGAACAGACCTACTGTATCATTAACAACAGCATGGGGTACCTGTAGAACAGACCTGCTGTATCATTAACAACAGCATGGGGAATCTATAGAACAGACCTACTGTATCATTAACAACATAATGGGGAATCTATAGAGCAAACCTGCTGTATCATTAACAACAGCATGGGGAATATGTAGAACAGACAAACTGTATCATTAACAACATAATGGGGAATCTACAGAACTTTCTGACTGTACCATTAACAACAGCATGGGGAATCTACAGAACTTACCGACTGTATCATTAACAACAGCATGGGGAATATGTAGAACAGACCAACTGTATCATTAACAAAAGCATGTGGAATCTACAGAACATACAGACTGTATCATTAACAAAAGCATGGGCGATCTACAGAACATACTGACTGTACAATTAACAGCATGGGGAATCTAAAGAACAGACCATCTGTATCATTAACAACATAATGGGGAATCTACAGAACTTTCTGACTGTACCATTAACAACAGCATGGGGAATCTACAGAACTTACCGACTGTATCATTAACAACAACATGGAGAATCTATAGAACAGACCAACTGTATCAAAAACAACAGCATGGGGAATCTAGAGAACAGACCAACTGTATCATTAACAACAGCATGGGGAATCTATAGAACAGACCAACTGTATCAATAACAACAGCATTTGGAATCTAAAGAACAGACCAACTGTATCAATAACAACAGCACAGGGAATCTAGAGAACAGACCAACTGTATCATTAACAACAGCATGGGGAATCTAGAGAACAGACATACTGTATCATTAACAACAGCACAGGGAATCTACATAACAGACCAACTGTACCATTAACAACAGCATGGGGAAACTATAGTACAGACGTACTGTATCCTTAACAATAGCACAGGGAATCTACAGAACATACCTACTGTATCATTAACAACAGCATGGGGAATCTATATTACAGACCAACTGAACCATTAACAACAGCACAGGGAATCTACAGAACATACCTACTGTATCATTAACAACAGCATGGGGAATCTATAGTACAGACCAACTGAACCATTAACAACAGCACAGGGAATCTACAGAACATACCTACTGTATCATTAACAACAGCATGGGGAATCTATAGTACAGACCAACTGAACCATTAACAACAGCATGGGGAATCTATAGAACAATCAAACTGTATCATTAACAACTGTATTGGGAATCTACAGAACAGACAAACTGTATCATTAACAACAGCATTGGGAATCTACAGAACACACCTACTGTATCATTAACAACAGCATTGGAAATCTACAGAACATACCTACTGCACCATTAACAACAGCACGGGGAATCTACAGAACATACCTACTGTATCATTAACAACAGCATGGGGGATCTACAGAACAGACAAACTGTATCATTAACAACAGCATTGGGAATCTACAGAACAGACCTACTGTACCATTAACAACAGCATTGGAAATCTACAGAACAAACCTACTGTACCATTAACAACAGCATTGGGAATCTACAGAACAGATCTAATGTATCATTAACAACGGCATGGAGAATCTATAGAACAGACGTACTGTATCATTAACAACAGCACAGGGAATCTACAGAACTGGCCTATGGTATCATTAACAACAGCATGGGGGATCTACAGAGCTGGCCTATGGTATCATTAACAACAGCATGGGGGATCTACAGAGCAGACCTACTGTGTAATTTAAAACAGCATGGGGAATCTACAGAACAGACCTACTGCATCAATAACAACAGCATGGGGGATCTACAGAGCAGAACTACTGTATCATTAACAACAGCATTGGGAATCTACAGAACAGACCAACTGTATCATTAAAAACAGCACAGGGAATCTACATAACAGACCAACTGTACCATTAACAACAGCATGGGTAATCTATAGAACAGACGTACTGTATCATTAACAACAGCATGGGTAATCTATAGAACAGACGTACTGTATCATTAACAACAGCATGTGGAATCTACAGAACAGACCAACTGCACCATTAACAACAGCATGGGGAATCTACAGAACTGGCCTATGGTATCATTAACAACAGCATGGGGAATCTACAGAGCAGACCTACTGTGTAATTTAAAACAGCATGGAGAATCTACAGAACAGACAAACTGTATCATTAACAACAGCATTGGAAATCTACAGAACATACCTACTGCACGATTAACAACAGCATGGGGGATCTACAGAGCAGAACTACTGTATCATTAACAACTGCATGGGGAATCTACAGAACAGACCAACTGTATCATTAACAACAGCATTGGGAATCTACAGAACAGACAAACTGTATCATTAACAACATCATGGGGAATCTACAGAACAGACCTACTGTGTCAATAGAAACAGCATGGGGAATCTACAGAACAGACCAACTGTATCATTAACAACAGCACAGGGAATCTACAGAACAGACCTACTGCATCATTAACAACAGCACAGGGAATCTACATAACAGACCAACTGTACCATTAACAACAGCATGGAGAATCTACAGAACAGACCTACTGTATCATTCGCAACAGTATTGGGAATCTACAGAACGTACTGACTGTATCATTAACAACAGCATGGGGAAACTACAGAACATATCCCCTGTACCATTAACAACAACATGGGGAATCTACAGAACTGACCAACGGTATCCTTAACAACAGCATGGGGAATCTACAGAACAGACCTACTGTATCATTAACAACAGCATGGGGAATCTACAGAACAGACCTACTGTATCATTAACAACAGCATTGGAAATCTACAGAGCAGACCTACTGTGTAATTCAAAACAGCATGGGGAATCTACAGAACAGAGCTACTGTACCATTAACAACAGCACAGGGAATCTACAGAACAGACAAACTGTATCATTAACAACAGGACAGGGAATCTACAGAACAGACCTACTGCATCATTAACAACAGCATGGGGAATCTACAAAACAGAACTACTGTATCATTAACAACTGCATGGGGAATCTACAGAACAGACCAACTGTATCATTAACAACAGCATGGAGGATCTACAGAGCAGACCTACTGTGTAATTTAAAACAGCATGCGGAATCTACAGAACAGACCAACTGTATCATTAACAACAGCATGGGGGGATCTACAGAGCAGACCTACTGTATCATTAACAACAGCATGGGGAATGTACAGAACAGAGCAACTGTATCATTAACAACAGCATGGAGGATCTACAGAGCAGACAAACTGTATCATTAACAACAGCATTGGAAATCTACAGAACATACCTACTGCACCATTAACAACAGCACAGGGAATCTACAGAACATACCTACTGTATCATTAACAACAGCATGGGGGATGTACAGAACAGACCTACTGTGTAATTTAAAACAGCATGGGGGAATCTACAGAACAGACCATCTGTATCATTAACAACAGCATTGGGAATCTACAGAACAGACCATCTGTATCATTAACAACAGCATTGGGAATCTACAGAACAGACAAACTGTATCATTAACAACAGCATTGGGAATCTAAAGAACAGACCAACTGTATCATTAACAACAGCATGGGGAATCTACAAAACAGACATACCTTATCATTAACAACAGCATTGGAAATCTACAGAACGTACTGACTGTACCATTAACTACAGCACTAAAAATCTACATAACAGACCTACTGTATCATTAACAACTGCATGGGGAAACTAAAGAATAGACCTACCGTACCATTAACAACAGCACAGGGAATCTACAGAACTGACCAACGGTATCATTAACAAAAGCATGGGGAATCTACAAGACATACCTACTGTGTAATAATAAACAGCATAGGGAATCTACAGAACAGAACTACGGTATCATTAACAACATCATGGGGAATCTACAGAACATACCTACTGTATTATTAAAAACAGCATGGGGAATCTACAGAACAGACGTACTGTATCATTGACAACAGCATGGGGAATCTATAGAACAGACGTACTGTATCATTAACAACAGCATAGGGAATCTATAGAACAGACCTTCTGCACCATTAACAACAGCACAGGGAATCTACAGAACATACCAAATGTATCATTAACAACAGGACAGGGAATATACAGAACAGACCAACTGTATCATTAACAACAGCATAGGGAATCTAAAGAACAGACGTTCTGTATCATTAACAACATCATGGGGAATCTACAGAACATACCTACTGTATCATTAACAACATCATGGGGAATCGACAGAGCAGACCTACTGTGTAATTTAAAACAGCATGGAGAATCTACAGAACAGAGCTACTGTACCATTAACAACAGCATTGGGAATCTACAGAACAGACCAACTGTATCATTAACAACAGGACAGGGAATCTACAGAACAGACCAACTGTATCATTAACAACAGGACAGGGAATCTACAGAACAGACCAACTGTATCATTAACAACAGCATGGGGAATCTACAAAACAGAACTACTGTATCATTAACAACAGCATGGAGGGTCTACAGAGCAGACCTACTGTGTAATTTAAAACAGCATGGGGAATCTACAGAACATACCTACTGCACCATTAACAACAGCACGGGGAATCTACAGAACATACCTACTGTTTCATTAACAACAGCATTGGGAATCTACAGAACATACCTACTGTATCATTAACAACAGCATTGGGATTCTACAGAACATACCTACTGTTTCATTAACAACAGCATGGGGGATCTAGAGAGCAGACCCACTGCATCATTAACAACAGCATGGGGAATCTACAGAGCAGACCCACTGCATCCTTAACAACAGCATGGGGAATCTACAGAACAGACCAACTGTATCATTAACAACAGCATGGGGGGGATCTACAGAGCAGAACTACTGTATCATTAACAACTGCATGGTGAATCTACAGAACAGACCAACTGTATCATTAACAACAGCATGGGGGGATCTACAGAGCAGACCTACTGTATCATTAACAACAGCATGGGGAATCTACAGAGCAAACCTACTGTGTAATTTAAAACAGCATGGGGAATCTACAGAACAGACCTACTGTATCATTAACAACAGCATGGGGGGATCTACAGAGCAGACCTACTGTATCATTAACAACAGCATGGGGAATCTACAGGACATACGTACTATATCATTAACAACAGCATTGGGAATCTACAGAACATACCTACTGTTTCATTAACAACAGCATTGGGAATCTACAGAACATACCTACTGTATCATTAACAACATCATGGGGAATCGACAGAGCAGACCTACTGTGTAATTTAAAACAGCATGGAGAATCTACAGAACAGAGCTACTGTACCATTAACAACAGCATTGGGAATCTACAGAACAGAACAACTGTATCATTAACAACAGGACAGGGAATCTACAGAACAGACCAACTGTATCATTAACAACAGGACAGGGAATCTACAGAACAGACCTACTGCATCATTAACAACAGCATGGGGAATCTACAAAACAGAACTACTGTATCATTAACAACAGCATTGGGGATCTACAGAACAGACCAACTGTATCATTAACAACAGGACAGGGAATCTACAGAACAGACCAACTGTATCATTAACAACAGGACAGGGAATCTACAGAACAGACCAACTGGATCATTAACAACAGCATGGGGAATCTACAAAACAGAACTACTGTATCATTAACAACAGCATGGAGGGTCTACAGAGCAGACCTACTGTGTAATTTAAAACAGCATGGGGAATCTACAGAACATACCTACTGCACCATTAACAACAGCATGGGGAATCTACAGAACATACCTACTGTATCATTAACAACAGCATTGGGAATCTACAGAACATACCTACTGTATCATTAACAACAGCATTGGGAATCTACAGAACATACCTACTGCACGATTAACAACAGCATGGGGGATCTACAGAGCAGAACTACTGTATCATTAACAACTGCATGGGGAATCTACAGAACAGACCAACTGTATCATTAACAACAGCATTGGGAATCTACAGAACAGACAAACTGTATCATTAACAACATCATGGGGAATCTACAGAACAGACCTACTGTGTCAATAGAAACAGCACAGGGAATCTACATAACAGACCAACTGTACCATTAACAACAGCATGGAGAATCTACAGAACAGACCTACTGTATCATTCGCAACAGTATTGGGTATCTACAGAACGTACTGACTGTATCATTAACAACAGCATGGGGAAACTACAGAACATATCTCCTGTACCATTAACAACAACATGGGGAATCTACAGAACATACTGACTGTATCATTAACAACTGCATGGGGAATCTAAAGAACAGACCTACTGTATCATTAACAACAGCATGGGGTATCTACAGAACAGACCTACTGTATCATTAACAACAGCATGGGGAATGTACAGAACAGACCAACTGTATCATTAACAACAGCATGGAGGATCTACAGAGCAGACAAACTGTATCATTAACAACAGCATTGGAAATCTACAGAACATACCTACTGCACCATTAACAACAGCACAGGGAATCTACAGAACATACCTACTGTATCATTAACAACAGCATGGGGGATGTACAGAACAGACCTACTGTGTAATTTAAAACAGCATGGGGGAATCTACAGAACAGACCATCTGTATCATTAACAACAGCATTGGGAATCTACAGAACAGACCATCTGTATCATTAACAACAGCATTGGGAATCTACAGAACAGACAAACTGTATCATTAACAACAGCATTGGGAATCTAAAGAACAGACCAACTGTATCATTAACAACAGCATGGGGAATCTACAAAACAGACATACCTTATCATTAACAACAGCATTGGAAATCTACAGAACGTACTGACTGTACCATTAACTACAGCACTAAAAATCTACATAACAGACCTACTGTATCATTAACAACTGCATGGGGAATCTAAAGAATAGACCTACCGTACCATTAACAACAGCACAGGGAATCTACAGAACTGACCAACGGTATCATTAACAAAAGCATGGGGAATCTACAAGACATACCTACTGTGTAATAATAAACAGCATAGGGAATCTACAGAACAGACGTACTGTATCATTGACAACAGCATGGGGGAATCTATAGAACAGATGTACTGTATCATTAACAACAGCATGGGGAATCTATAGAACAGACCTTCTGCACCATTAACAACAGCACAGGGAATCTACAGAACATACCAACTGTATCATTAACAACAGGACAGGGAATCTACAGAACAGACCAACTGTATCATTAACAACAGCATGGGGAATCTACAAAACAGAACTACTGTATCATTAACAACAGCATGGAGGGTCTACAGAGCAGACCTACTGTGTAATTTAAAACAGCATGGGGAATCTACAGAACATACCTACTGTTTCATTAACAACAGCATTGGGAATCTACAGAACATACCTACTGTATCATTAACAACAGCATTGGGATTCTACAGAACATACCTACTGTTTCATTAACAACAGCATGGGGAATCTACAGAGCAGACCCACTGCATCCTTAACAACAGCATGGGGAATCTACAGAACAGACCAACTGTATCATTAACAACAGCATGGGGGGGATCTACAGAGCAGAACTACTGTATCATTAACAACTGCATGGTGAATCTACAGAACAGACCAACTGTATCATTAACAACAGCATGGGGGGGATCTACAGAGCAGACCTACTGTATCATTAACAACAGCATGGGGGATCTACAGAGCAAACCTACTGTGTAATTTAAAACAGCATGGGGAATCTACAGAACAGACCTACTGTATCATTAACAACAGCATGGGGAATCTACAGAGCAGACCTACTGTATCATTAACAACAGCATGGGGAATCTACAGGACATACGTACTATATCATTAACAACAGCATTGGGAATCTACAGAACATACCTACTGTATCATTAACAACAGCATTGGGAATCTACAGAACATACCTACTGTGTAATTTAAAACAGCATGGAGAATCTACAGAACAGAGCTACTGTACCATTAACAACAGCATTGGGAATCTACAGAACAGACCAACTGTATCATTAACAACAGGACAGGGAATCTACAGAACAGACCTACTGCATCATTAACAACAGCATGGGGAATCTACAAAACAGAACTACTGTATCATTATCAACAGCATTGGGGATCTACAGAACAGACCAACTGTATCATTAACAACAGGACAGGGAATCTACAGAACAGACCAACTGTATCATTAACAACAGGACAGGGAATCTACAGAACAGACCAACTGCATCATTAACAACAGTATGGGGAATGTACAGAACAGACCAACTGTATCATTAACGACAGCATGGGGGATCTACAGAGCAAACCTACTGTGTAATTTAAAACAGCATGGGGAATCTACAGAACAGACCTACTGTATCATTAACTACAGCATGGGGGGATCTACAGAGCAGACCTACTGTATCATTAACAACAGCATGGGGAATCTACAGGACATACATACTGTATCATTAACAACAGCATGGGGAATCTACAGAACATACCTACTGCATCATTAACAACAGCATGGGGAATCTACAGAACAGACCAACTGTATCATTAACAACAGCATGGGGGGGATCTACAGAGCAGAACTACTGTATCATTAACAACTGCATGGTGAATCTACAGAACAGACCAACTGTATCATTAAAAACAGCATGGGGGGGATCTACAGAGCAGACCTACTGTATCATTAACAACAGCATGGGGAATGTACAGAACAGACCAACTGTATCATTAACGACAGCATGGAGGATCTACAGAACATACCAACTGTATCATTAACAACATCATGGGGAATCGACAGAGCAGACCTACTGTGTAATTTAAAACAGCATGGAGAATCTACAGAACAGAGCTACTGTACCATTAACAACAGCACGGGGAATCTACAGAACATACCTACTGTTTCATTAACAACAGCATTGGGAATCTACAGAACATACCTACTGTATCATTAACAACAGCATGGGGGGGATCTACAGAGCAGAACTACTGTATCATTAACAACTGCATGGTGAATCTACAGAACAGACCAACTGTATCATTAACAACAGCATGGGGGGATCTACAGAGCAGACCTACTGTATCATTAACAACAGCATGGGGGACCTACAGAGCAAACCTACTGTGTAATTTAAAACAGCATGGGGAATCTACAGAACAGACCTACTGTATCATTAACAACAGCATGGGGGATCTACAGAGCAGACCTACTGTATCATTAACAACAGCATGGGGAATCTACAGGACATACGTACTATATCATTAACAACAGCATTGGGAATCTACAGAACATACCTACTGTATCATTAACAACAGCATTGGGAATCTACAGAACATACCTACTGTATCAATAACAACATCATGGGGAAATCGACAGAGCAGACCTACTGTGTAATTTAAAACAGCATGGAGAATCTACAGAACAGAGCTACTGTACCATTAACAACAGCATTGGGAATCTACAGAACAGACCAACTGTATCATTAACAACAGGACAGGGAATCTACAGAACAGACCAACTGTATCATTAACAACAGGACAGGGAATCTACAGAACAGACCTACTGCATCATTAACAACAGCATGGGGAATCTACAAAACAGAACTACTGTATCATTAACAACAGCATTGGGGATCTACAGAACAGACCAACTGTATCATTAACAACAGGACAGGGAATCTTCAGAACAGACCAACTGCATCATTAACAACAGCATGGGGAATCTACAAAACAGAACTACTGTATCATTAACAACAGCATGGAGGGTCTACAGAGCAGACCTACTGTGTAATTTAAAACAGCATGGGGAATCTACAGAACATACCTACTGCACCATTAACAACAGCACGGGGAATCTACAGAACATACCTACTGTTTCATTAACAACAGCATTGGGAATCTACAGAACATACCTACTGTATCATTAACAACAGCATGGGGAATGTACAGAACAGACCAACTGTATCATTAACAACAGCATGGGGAATGTACAGAACAGACCAACTGTATCATTAACAACAGCATGGAGGATCTACAGAACATACCAACTGTATCATTAACAACAGCATGGGGGATCTACAGAGCAAACCTACTGTGTAATTTAAAACAGCATGGGGAATCTACAGAACAGACCTACTGTATCATTAACAACAGCATGGGGAATCTACAAAACAGACCTACTGTATCAATAACAACAGCATGGGGATTCTACAGAACAGACCTACTGTATCATTAACAACAGCATTGGGAATCTACAGAACATACCTACTGTATCATTAACAACAGCATTGGGAATCTACAGAACATACCTACTGTATCATTAACAACATCATGGGGAATCGACAGAGCAGACCTACTGTGTAATTTAAAACAGCATGGAGAATCTACAGAACAGAGCTACTGTACCATTAACAACAGCATTGGGAATCTACAGAACAGACCAACTGTATCATTAACAACAGGACAGGGAATCTACAGAACAGACCAACTGTATCATTAACAACAGGACAGGGAATCTACAGAACAGATCTACTGCATCATTAACAACAGCAAGGGGAATCTACAGAACAGACCTACTGCACCATTAACAACAGCACGGGGAATCTACAGAACATACCTACTGTTTCATTAACAACAGCATTGGGAATCTACAGAACAGACCTACTGTATCATTAACAACAGCATTGGGCATCTACAGAACATACCTACTGTTTCATTAACAACAGCATGGGGAATCTACAGAACAGACCTACTGTATCATTAACAACAGCAGTGGGATTCTACATAACATACCTACTGTTTCATTAACAACAGCATTGGGATTCTACAGAACATACCTACTGTATCATTAACAACAGCATGGGGGATCTACAGAGCAGACCCACTGCATCATTAACAACAGCATGGGGAATCTACAGAACAGACCAACTGTATCATTAACAACAGCATGGGGGGGATCTACAGAGCAGAACTACTGTATCATTAACAACTGCATGGTGAATCTACAGAACAGACCAACTGTATCATTAACAACAGCATGGGGGGATCTACAGAGCAGACCTACTGTATCATTAACAACAGCATGGGGAATGTACAGAACAGACCAACTGTTTCATTAACAACAGCATGGAGGATCTACAGAACATACCAACTGTATCATTAACAACAGCATGGGGGATCTACAGAGCAAACCTACTGTGTAATTTAAAACAGCATGGGGAATCTACAGAACAGACCTACTGTATCATTAACAACAGCATGGGGGGATCTACAGAGCAGACCTACTGTATCATTAACAACAGCATGGGGAATCTACAGGACATACCTACTGTATCATTAACAACAGCATGGGGAATCTACAAAACAGACCTACTGTATCAATAACAACAGCATGGGGAATCTACAGAACAGACCTTCTGTATCATTAACAACAGCATTGGGAATCTACAGAACATACCTACTGTATCATTAACAAAAGCATTGGGAATCTACAGAACATACCTACTGTATCATTAACAACAGCATTGGAAATCTACAGAACATACCTACTGTTTCATTAACAACAGCATTGGAAATCTACAGAACATACCTACTGTTTCATTAACAAAAGCATTGGGGATCTACAGAGCAGACCCACTGTATCATTAACAACAGCATGGGGGGGGATCTACAGAGCAGACCAACTGTATCATTAACAACAGCATGGGGAATCTATAGAACAGACCTACTGTATCATTAACAACAGCATGGGGAATCTACAAAACAGACCTACTGTATCATTAACAACAGCATGGGGAATCTACAGAACATACCTCCTGTATCATTAACAACAGCATGGGGAATCTACAGAACGTACTGACTGTACCATTAACAAAAGCTTGGGGAAAATACAGAAGACAGTTACTGTACCTTTAACAACAGAATGGGGAATCTACAGAACAGACCAACTGTATCATTAACAACAGAATGGGGAATCTACAGAACTGATCTACTGTATCATTAACAACAGAATGGGGAATCTACAGAACTGATCTACTGTATCATTAACAACAGAATGGGGAATCTACAGAACTGATCTACTGTATCATTAACAACAGAATGGGGAATCTACAGAACTGATCTACTGTATCATTAACAACAGAATGGGGAATCTACAGAACTGACCTACTGTATCATTAACAACAGAATGGGGAATCTACAGAACTGATCTACTGTATCATTAACAACAGAATGGGGAATCCATTGAACAGACCAACTGTACCATTTACAACATCATGGGGAATCTCATCTTCACAGAAGGCATTACTTCTGCTTACGCAGTGTCCACTGCAGTTTATTACTTGGTTAATTTGTTTAATTTAGGGAGTTCATTTAGGGAGTTAAAGGATGTGAAGCTTGTTTTTCTAATCTCCCCTTCCCTCCACTACCCCATCCCAGAGAGCAAGTCTTGGACGAGTGTGTTAGTGGAGCGAAACGCTCTCTTCCAGGGTAATGGGGTGTAAAACAGTGCATGGATAGGAGATTATCTGGGGCCACAGTGGGCCTCTGGTGTCCCTGCAGCACCTCCATCCATCTCTACCGATGGAGACCTGAGGACACACAGACCACAGAACCCACTGCCCCCCACTGGGCACACACCGGTTGAATCAGCATTGTTTCCGTGTAATTTCAAGGAAATTACAATAAATGAATGCCGATTCTCGATTGACCCATCTGGTTAAATAAAAATGTTTTAAAGTCTTTCAAATGCTCTCTCTCTCTCTCGTGTTTCTTCTTTCTCTCCACGTCTCTCTCTTTCTCCAACCTCCCCTTCGCTCTTTGCACTCCTCCTCCACAGCAGAGCTACAAGTCTGCTTTTCATTCCTCTTGCAGCTCCTAATGGTTTAAGTGAGGTAATTCTTTGGAGAAGACACCAAGTAACCCCACTTTTTTCTACTTTGGGCCATTCTGGGTCTTCTGCAGCTGTGTGTGGAACTGTAGGGAGTTTCAGGCTGTGGTCTACATTCAATAAAGTAAGGAAGTTACGCATATACTAACATTCTGTGCCAACACTGCCCATATACTAACATTCTGTGCCAACACTGCCCATATACTAACATTCTGTGCCAACACTGCCCATATACTAACATTCTGTGCCAACACTGCCCATATACTAACATTCTGTGCCAACACTGCCCATATACTAACATTCTGTGCCAACACTGCCCATATACTAACATTCTGTGCCAACACTGCCCATATACTAACATTCTGTGCCAACACTGCCCATATACTAACATTCTGTGCCAACACTGCCCATATACTAACATTCTGTGCCAACACTGCCCATATACTAACATTCTGTGCCAACACTGCCCATATACTAACATTCTGTGCCAACACTGCCCATATACTAACATTCTGTGCCAACACTGCCCATATACTAACATTCTGTGCCAACACTGCCCATATACTAACATTCTGTGCCAACACTGCCCATATACTAACATTCTGTGCCAACACTGCCCATATAGTAACATTCTGTGCCAACACTGCCCATATAGTAACATTCTGTGCCAACACTGCCCATATACTAACATTCTGTGCCAACACTGCCCATATACTAACATTCTGTGCCAACACTGCCCATATACTAACATTCTGTGCCAACACTGCCCATATACTAACATTCTGTGCCAACACTGCCCATATACTAACATTCTGTGCCAACACTGCCCATATACTAACATTCTGTGCCAACACTGCCCATATACTAACATTCTGTGCCAACACTGCCCATATACTAACATTCTGTGCCAACACTGCCCATATACTAACATTCTGTGCCAACACTGCCCATATACTAACATTCTGTGCCAACACTGCCCATATACTAACATTCTGTGCCAACACTGCCCATATACTAACATTCTGTGCCAACACTGCCCATATACTAACATTCTGTGCCAACACTGCCCATATACTAACATTCTGTGCCAACACTGCCCATATAGTAACATTCTGTGCCAACACTGCCCATATACTAACATTCTGTGCCAACACTGCCCATATACTAACATTCTGTGCAACAACTACTTGCCAACTGCCCATATACTAACATTCTGTGCCAACACTGCCCATATACTAACATTCTGTGCCAACACTGCCCATATACTAACATTCTGTGCCAACACTGCCCATATACTAACATTCTGTGCCAACACTGCCCATATAGTAACATTCTGTGCCAACACTGCCCATATACTAACATTCTGTGCCAACACTGCCCATATAGTAACATTCTGTGCCAACACTGCCCATATACTAACATTCTGTGCCAACACTGCCCATATACTAACATTCTGTGCCAACACTGCCCATATACTAACATTCTGTGCCAACACTGCCCATATACTAACATTCTGTGCCAACACTGCCCATATACTAACATTCTGTGCCAACACTGCCCATATACTAACATTCTGTGCCAACACTGCCCATATACTAAACTGCCCATATACTAACATTCTGTGCCAACACTGCCCAGCAGTGAAGCTATAAGACTGAGCCTTGTCCCCCGCATATAATCCAGCCTGACATGGCTGGTGATACGTGTGTGAGTGTGTGTGTGCATATAATCCAGCCTGACATGGCTGGTGATACGTGTGTGAGTGTGTGTGTGCATATAATCCAGCCTGACATGGCTGGTGATACGTGTGTGAGTGTGTGTGTGCATATAATCCAGCCTGACATGGCTGGTGATACGTGTGTGAGTGTGTGTGTGTGCATATAATCCAGCCTGACATGGCTGTTGATACGTGTGTGTGTGCATATAATCCAGCCTGACATGGCTGGTGATACGTGTGTGAGTGTGTGTGTGTGCATATAATCCAGCCTGACATGGCTGGTGATACATGTGTGAGTGTGTGTGTGCATGTAATCCAGCCTGACATGGCTGGTGATACGTGTGTGAGTGTGTGTGTGCATATAATCCAGCCTGACATGGCTGGTGATACGTGTGTGTGCATATAATCCAGCC
>NC_034183.2:60576639-60609139 GCF_002021735.2 Oncorhynchus kisutch
CCAGACTATCTCAAACACTAACAGACAGACACAACACCCTCCAGACTATCTCAAACACTAACAGACAGACACAACACCCTCCAGACTATCTCAAACACTAACAGACAGACACAACACCCTGTGTGCCTGTGGGTGCATGTTTGACCAAACACATGACGAGGACCACATTGTTCAGTTTACTAATGGGCAGGTATTACTTACTGCTGTCAATCAGGGAAGAATGTATGTACGGCACACACAGGAACAAACACACGCGTACACACACACTTGCACATACACCCACAGGCACACACATGCAAACAAACATGCACCCACAGGCACACACATGCAAACAAACATGCACCCACAGGCACACAGACAGCCCAGTCAGCAGGCAGGAACGCTACCAGGAGACAATGACTGCGCTGCGTAGGGCCACGGCTGCCAGCTTCTGTGCCTCTCTCTCCGGCTTTGACAGATTTTAAGTAAATAGCAGCAAACAAACAATTATTTATGTTAGCCCGAGCCCCTGGTCCTTTCCAGGAGACGTGGAGCAGAGGGAGAGGGATGGATGAAATCACCCTAACAGACGGGATTTAAATCAATATTACATTATATGTCCATTGTTTATTAAAATAAACCCCAGAGAACCCAACCAAAGACTCAGAATCTTGGGTTCGACAAGTGATGGAATAAATGTTTTTAATACATTTGGGGATTTTATTCCACCCCTCTTTTAATTTCCTTTTACCCCCCACTTGTCCTTCTTCATTCCTTTAGGTCTAAGCAATCCTTACTACTTCAAATAATATTATAAAAAACCCTAGCTGTCAAACGTACAGTCTTAACAGAAACCATCTGGTAGAGAGCTGGAGGTAAACATGCACAGAGCTGGAGGTAAACATGCACAGAGCTGGAGGTAAACATGCACAGAGCTGGAGGTAAACATGCACAGAGCTGGAGGTAAACATGCACCGAGCTGGGCTGACGAGGAGGAGGAGGACAAGTGAATGTTATGAAGAGTGACAGAGGGAGGAGGGGCGCGAGGGAGGGAGGGAGCAACACACTCAACAGTACACTAAGATTAAATGTTTCCCTCCACACACACTAACACAGGAGGTGTGAACGGGTACAGTACAGAAAAGACAGATGTGTTTGTCTGTGTGTTCATTAGCACTCTTTACCTGTGACTTCAGTGACAGGATAAGTGTGTGTTCTGTGTTTAAGCCATACTGGAATCCCCAGGTCTGATGCCCATTCATAATGCTTACCTCTGAAACGTACTTACTTTCAGGTGTTGAACTGAACTGATACCAGTCATTTATTTGTTTGTTTGACTTTTATCCCAGTATTAACAATGCAATGGTCATAACAATGAATGAACAATGAATTAATGAATTAGTTGAGGGGTGGCGTGGCCCCTGTCTGGTGACGTGGGAGCTGATGAGTCCTGACAGTGGGCCACTGACCTCACTTCCTCTTTAATTCTCCCGGGGGGGGGGGGCTGATCGCTTGGAAACACTAATTAACTGTAAAGAGTACAACATCCCTACCCCTCACTGGAAACGGAAGTTACTGAGGGGGAATGGTGATACGGGAAGGAGACACCAACGCTTCAGGGACTGAGAGACTAGGAGGAAAGGGGGAGAGTGAGATAGACAGGAGGAAAACGGGAGAGTGAGATAGACAGGAGGAAAGAGGGAGAGTGAGATAGACAGGAGGAAAGGGGGAGAGTGAGATAGACAGGAGGAAATAGGGAGAGTGCGATAGACAGGAGGAAAAGAGGGAGAGTGAGATAGACAGGAGGAAAGGGGGAGAGTGAGATCAACAGGAGGAAAGGGGGAGAGTGAGATCGACAGGAGGAAAGGGGGAGAGTGAGATAGACAGGAGGAAAGAGGGAGAGTGAGATAGACAGGAGGAAAGAGGGAGAGTGTGATAGACAGGAGGAAAGGGGGAGAGTGAGATAGACAGGAGGAAAGGGGGAGAGTGAGATCGACAGGAGGAAAGAGGGAGAGTGAGATAGACAGGAGGAAAGAGGGAGAGTGAGATAGACAGGAGGAAAGAGGGAGAGTGCAATAGACAGGAGGAAAGAGGGAGAGTGCGATAGACAGGAGGAAAGAGGGAGAGTGCGATAGACAGGAGGAAAGATGGAGAGTGCGATAGACAGGAGGAAAGAGGGAGAGTGCGATAGACAGGAGGAAAAGAGAGAGAGTGAGATAGACAAGAGGAAAGGGGGAGAGTGAGATAGACAGGAGGAAAGAGGGAGAGTGAGATAGACAGGAGGAAAGAGGGAGAGTGTGATAGACAGGAGGAAAGGGGGAGAGTGAGATAGACAGGAGCAAAGAGGGAGTGAGAGATAGACAGGAGGAAAGAGGGAGTGAGAGATAGACAGGAGGAAAGGGGGAGAGTGAGATAGACAGGAGGAAAGAGGGAGTGAGAGATAGACAGGAGGAAAGAGGGAGAGTGAGAGACAGGAGGAAAGGGGGAGAGTGTGAGAGACAGGAGGAAAGAGGGAGAGTGAGATAGACAGAGGAAAGAGGGAGAGTGAGATAGACAGGAGGAAAGAAGGAGAGTGAGATAGACAGGAGGAAAGGGGGAGAGTGAGATAGACAGGAGGAAAGGGGGAGAGTGAGATAGACAGGAGGAAAGGGGGAGAGTGAGATAGACAGGAGGAAAGAGGGAGTGAGAGATAGACAGGAGGAAAGAGGGAGAGCGATATAGACAGGAGGAAAGAGGGAGAGTGAGATAGACAGGAGGAAAGAGGGAGAGTGAGATAGACAGGAGGAAAGGGGGAGAGTGAGATAGACAGGAGGAAAGGGGGAGAGTGAGATAGACAGGAGGAAAGGGGGAGAGTGAGATAGACAGGAGGAAAGGGGGAGAGTGCAATAGACAGGAGGAAATAGGGAGAGTGCGATAGACAGGAGGAAAGAGGGAGAGTGAGAGACAGGAGGAAAGAGGGAGAGTGCGATAGACAGGAGGAAAGAGGGAGAGTGCGATAGACAGGAGGAAAGAGGGAGAGTGCGATAGACAGGAGGAAAAGAGGGAGAGTGAGATAGACAGGAGGAAAGGGGGAGAGTGAGATCGACAGGAGGAAAGGGGGAGAGTGAGATAGACAGGAGAAAAGAGGGAGAGTGAGATAGACAGGAGGAAAGAGGGAGAGTGTGATAGACAGGAGGAAAGGGGGAGAGTGAGATAGACAGGAGGAAAGGGGGAGAGTGAGATCGACAGGAGGAAAGAGGGAGAGTGAGATAGACAGGAGGAAAGAGGGAGAGTGAGATAGACAGGAGGAAAGAGGGAGAGTGCAATAGACAGGAGGAAAGAGGGAGAGTGCGATAGACAGGAGGAAAGAGGGAGAGTGCGATAGACAGGAGGAAAGAGGGAGAGTGCGATAGACAGGAGGAAAAGAGAGAGAGTGAGATAGACAAGAGGAAAGGGGGAGAGTGAGATAGACAGGAGGAAAGAGGGAGAGTGAGATAGACAGGAGGAAAGAGGGAGAGTGTGATAGACAGGAGGAAAGGGGGAGAGTGAGATAGACAGGAGCAAAGAGGGAGTGAGAGATAGACAGGAGGAAAGAGGGAGTGAGAGATAGACAGGAGGAAAGAGGGAGTGAGAGATAGACAGGAGGAAAGGGGGAGAGTGAGATAGACAGGAGGAAAGAGGGAGTGAGAGATAGACAGGAGGAAAGAGGGAGAGTGAGAGACAGGAGGAAAGGGGAGAGTGTGAGAGACAGGAGGAAAGAGGGAGAGTGAGATAGACAGGAGGAAAGAGGGAGAGTGAGATAGACAGGAGGAAAGAAGGAGAGTGAGATAGACAGGAGGAAAGGGGGAGAGTGAGATAGACAGGAGGAAAGGGGGAGAGTGAGATAGACAGGAGGAAAGGGGGAGAGTGAGATAGACAGGAGGAAAGAGGGAGTGAGAGATAGACAGGAGGAAAGAGGGAGAGCGATATAGACAGGAGGAAAGAGGGAGAGTGAGATAGACAGGAGGAAAGAGGGAGAGTGAGATAGACAGGAGGAAAGAGGGAGAGTGAGATAGACAGGAGGAAAGAGGGAGAGTGAGATAGACAGGAGGAAGGGGGAGAGTGAGATAGACAGGAGGAAAGGGGCAGTGGAGAGATGGACAGGAGGAAAGAGGGAGAGTGAGAGACAGGAGGAAAGAGGGAGAGTGTGAGAGACAGGAAAGAGGGAGAGTGAGATAGACAGGAGGAAAGAGGGAGAGTGAGATAGACAGGAGGAAAGAGGGAGAGTGAGATAGACAGGAGGAAAGGGGGAGAGTGAGATAGACAGGAGGAAAGAGGGAGTGAGAGATAGACAGGAGGAAAGAGGGGAGAGCGAGATAGACAGGAGGAAAGAGGGAGAGCGAGATAGACAGGAGGAAAGAGGGAGAGTGAGATAGACAGGAGGAAAGAGGGAGAGTGAGATAGACAGGAGGAAAGAGGGAGAGTGAGATAGACAGGAGGAAAGAGGGAGAGTGAGATAGACAGGAGGAAAGGGGGAGAGTGAGATAGACAGGAGGAAAGGGGGAGAGTGAGATAGACAGGAGGAAAGGGGCAGTGAGAGATGGACAGGAGGAAAGAGGGAGAGTGAGAGACAGGAGGAAAGAGGGAGAGTGAGAGACAGGAGGAAAGAGGGAGAGTGTGAGAGACAGGAGGAAAGAGGGAGAGTGTGAGAGACAGGAGGAAAGAGGGAGAGTGTGAGAGACAGGAGGAAAGAGGGAGAGTGAGAGAGACAGGAGGAAAGAGGGAGAGTGAGATAGACAGGAGGAAAGAGGGAGAGTGAGATAGACAGGAGGAAAGAGGGAGTGAGAGATAGACAGGAGGGAGTGAGAGATAGGCAGGAGGAAAGAGGGAGTGAGAGATAGACAGGAGGAAAGAGGGAGAGTGAGATAGACAGGAGGAAGAGGGAGAGTGAGATAGACAGGAGAAGAGGGAGAGTGAGATTGACAGGAGGAAAGAGGGAGAGGGAGATAGACAGGAGGAAAGGGGGAGAGAGAGATAGACAGGAGGAAAGAGGGAGAGTGAGATAGACAGGAGGAAAGGGGGAAAGGGGGAGAGAGAGATAGACAGGAGGGAGTGAGAGATAGACAGGAGGAAAGAGGGAGAGTGAGATAGACAGGAGGAAAGAGGGAGTGAGAGATAGACAGGAGGGAGTGAGAGAGACAGGAGGAAAGAGGGAGAGTGAGATAGACAGGAGGAAAGAGGGAGAGTGAGATAGACAGGAGGAAAGGGGGAGAGAGAGACAGACAGGAGGAAAGGGGGAGAGTGAGATAGACAGGAGGAAAGAGGGAGAGTGAGATAGACAGGAGGCAAGAGGGAGAGTGAGATAGACAGGAGGAAAGGGGGAGAGAGAGATAGACAGGAGGAAAGGGGGAGAGAGAGCTAGACAGGAGGGAGTGAGAGATAGACAGGAGGAAAGAGGGAGAGTGAGATAGACAGGAGGAAAGAGGGAGTGAGAGATAGACAGGAGGGAGTGAGATAGACAGGAGGAAAGAGGGAGAGTGAGATAGACAGGAGGAAAGGGGAGAGAGAGACAGACAGGAGGAAAGGGGGAGAGTGAGATAGACAGGAGGAAAGAGGGAGAGTGAGATAGACAGGAGGAAAGAGGGAGAGTGAGATAGACAGGAGGAAAGAGGGAGAAGTGAGATAGACAGGAGGAAAGGGGGAGAGTGAGATAGATGGGAGGAAAGGGGGAGTGAGAGAGAGACAGGAGGAAGGGGGAGTGAGAGAGAGACAGGAGGAAAGGGGGAGAGAGAGATAGACAGGAGGAAAGGGGGAGAGTGAGATAGACAGGAGGAAAGTGGGAGAGTGAGACAGGAGGAAAGGGGGAGAGTGAGACAGGAGGAAAGAGGGAGAGAGAGACAGGAGGAAAGGGGAAGTGAGATAGACAGGAGGAAAGGGGGAGAGTGAGACCGGAGGAAAGGGGGAGTGAGAGATAGACAGGAGGAAAGGGGGAGAGAGAGACAGGAGGAAAGGGGGAGTGAGAGATAGACAGGAGGAAAGAGTGAGTGAGAGATAGACAGGAGGGAGTGAGAGATAGACAGGAGGAAATAGGGAGAGTGAGATAGACAGGAGGAAAGAGGGAGAGAGATAGACAGGAGGAAAGAGGGAGAGTGAGATAGACAGGAGGAAAGGGGGAGTGAAAGACAGAAGGAAAGGGGGAGTGAGAGATGGACAGGAGGAAAGGGGGAGAGTGAGACAGGAGGAAAGGGGGAGTGAGAGAGAGACAGGAGGAAAGGGGGAGAGAGAGACAGGAGGAAAGGGGGAGTGAGAGATAGACAGGAGGAAAGGGGGAGTGAGAGATAGACAGGAGGAAAGGGGAGAGAGAGATAGACAGGAGGAAAGGGGGAGAGAGAGACAGGAGGAAAGGGGGAGTGAGAGATAATTAAACTATCAGAAAAATCTGAGCTCCAGACAGGTGAATGCAAACAACAATACAATTTCACACATCGCTGAGGAAATGACAGATCTCTGTGGTAGACCAGATTCCTACTAAGATCATACAAACTGAACCCAAAGGGACTGTACTCTGTTAACACTTACGGAATACACCAAGACAGAGACACAATGGCCAGTTGACAGACGGTGTGTGTGTGGCCTTTAAGGGCGTAAAAACATGTGTTGTGACTTTTCAACAAGCCACCTACAAATGAAGGGATCTCATATCTCAACTCATCAGACAGCAGGCAGCAAAAAGCAATAGTGTTTTACCCCCTATCGTGTCGGGGGGGGGATCTGGAAGTGATCTGTGGCTGTGTGTGACATGAAAGTGGGACTGAGAGAGTTTAGGGAAGAGGAGGGGATAGGGGGGTCTGGGAGGCACAGTTGTTGTAACCCTTGACCTTCAGCACGCTTCACAGGCTCCCAAGAAGCTACTTCAAACACAGCCCACCAGAGAGCCCCCGTGCCACAGAGAGAAATAGAGAGAGAGAAATAGAGACAGAGAGAGAGAAAGAGAGAGTGAGAGAAGCATAGGTTCACACATACAGACAGACACAAGGACACACAAAAACATTTTGCTGTTATTGAATGAGTCTCTTCATGTGTATGCCTGTTAGTGAACTAAAACATGTAAAAGAGACTGTGGCATTGAGGTGGCCACACACAAACTCTCTTTCTCTCTCTCGTGTTCATGTAACCTAGACACAGCCACCACAGATACAGCAACCACAGACAAACAGGCCACCACAGACCAAAGCCTTTCATCCCTCCATCCATCTATCTATTCTTCCATTCATCAATGTATTACCTCTCCATTTAACATAGGTTCAACAGAGACCTGCTGAGGTCACCATAAGCTCCTCATCTCCAGTTACCACTCTCTTCTCTGAGAGAAGTCTCTCTCTCTCATTCTCCCTCCTTCTACCCCCTCTCTATCTCTCTCTCCTTCTCTCTGAGGGCTCTCCCCATGACCACTAGAGCTGTCCAGACCCACATTCATCCTTAACCTCATCTTTCCACTCTTCTGTTCCTCCTCCCCAGTCGACACGCTCGCTGTAAGATATCCAACTACAAGCCCTGTCTGGCTCTCTGTCCCTCTCCTCTCTCCCAGCCTTTCCCCTTGTGTGTGGTCTGGTTCAATCCTGTGGGTTTGTGGTGACCCCAAGAAAATGTCCCCCACATTGGGTGGGTGTAGCCAATGAGGATGTGATGAGGAAATTTTATATCATCCATGAGCGATGCGACCTCCAGCGATGCGACCTGACACAGCGCCGCTGCCCCAAGCTAGCCAGGCAGCCCCCATTCCTCTCATAGCATTACCGCTATTCCTGGCCCTCGTAAAAAGACCAACCACAATAAATAAGCTTCGCTGCAAACACACACACAGATTATTATACAAAGGGTACACATCCAGTACAACATATAAACACACACACGAATACAGTCTACAGTCTGTACTCATACACACTCACACACAGAGAGAATTTCCTCCTCTACAGCCATCTCCCAGCACAGCCGTCCAAGGAAGAGAGTCATTTACTTTGGCTGCGTCAGCAGCAGCCACCTTGGACAGGCAGAGAGGATGGCTTGTCTTCCCAGGAGTCCCCTGGCCCTGCACCACACTAGAGAGGGAGGGTGAGAGAGAGAGAGAGAGAGAGAGAAGAGAGAGAGAGAGTTCCTGCCAACCACCTACTAACAGACTGTCCTGATCAGGGATTTCTCCACTGTTTGAAGAACACAGCTCCTCTGGCCAAAACGTAGAAACACATGATGCACATAGTTAAGTCAAGCTAACGGCTAAAGGGAGAGGAAAGCCACAATATGCAGAGGTGGAGCTAGAGAGCCCAGGACTGTTTATCACAATCATATTACTGGGATTATTTTATGTCATAAAGAATCTGACACACATCCAGATTAGTGACAGAAAGAGTAAACAAAAACACAAACACACACACAGCTGGAGAGTGAGGGGGATGGAGAGATTTGGGTGACTTAGGGCTTCATCTGGTGATGGCCAACAGTGTTTCATAAATGACTGTACGATACACCATAAGGGTGGTCACAATTGGCACCATTTCCTAATTGGTTTGATTTCAATTTGGTGGAAAACAGCTTGTGTTTTGTGTGTCTCTGTCTGCTCACGATCACACATGTGCTACGCTAAAACCGTCAGCACGTTCATCTGCTTAGCTCCAGCTGTACAGATCCCACATGAACCAAACAGTATTCCATTGGAACAATGGGCTTGCAATCCCTATCCCTTTTCATTGTTATACTGCCACCGGCTAGAATGAGAATACCACCACCATTCTGCACTGCCTAAAATGACAGAGACCATCAATTCTTGAGTCAATGAGCCTAACAAATGTTAACAGCGTGGCTCACTCTCGGTCGCCCCTCTCAGTCCCGACCGCCGGCACCATTGTAGCAATTAGGATAATGAATGTGGTTTGCCGGTAGGTAATCACACGCATACCGTACTGTACAGCCTCCTTCCTACATGCAGCCGCTCAACTATGAATGGTTTGGTTTCATAACACTCCTCCAATCCCCCTCCACCTCTCCGCCCTAACTCTTACACCCTTCCTTTCCACCCTGTTCAAATCTAAACAAAAGACACATCTGGTCTCTCTCTTACTCTCCCTCCCTCCTTCTCACATTCTCCCTTTCCTTCTCTGCTCTCCCTCCCCTGCTTTTTCTCCAGGCCTCTTCTTTCGTCTGTTTCTCCAACACAGGAGCAACATGTTGTCCTGGGAAGAAACATTTGGATGGAGGAGTTTGTGTGAGAGGAGTCCGTGTCTTTGTCCATTTTGTTTGCTGACATGCAGTTCTGATCAGGTGAGGTCGATCATGTAACATTACAGCATCATCACACAGTATAAGACCAGAAATATCCTTTAGGAATTACAGCACATTCTAAGATATTGAAATGGAGGCGACCTTAAAATACCCAACCTACTGGAGGGGAGCATGTCACTCAAATAAACAAATATTGGTGGTCTTCTCAAAAGACATCCTCTTCATCAAATACGCAGAGACATCACAGGGAATATCTCCTGTTGTCATGCAGTTAGGAAGCAGTGTTAGTAGGTGTGCATAGTGTCTATACAAGTTAAGAAGACGTATATATTTGGCCTGTTTGTGTGTTAACTATAGCTACAGGAGTGATCCTCTGTAGCCATGTGTGGTCAGCAGGTGGAGAGAGGCTTGACTGAGCCCAGACCCAGGTCACTCTGAGGTCAAATCAGCCAGCGCCCTCTCATTTACCCAGGTTGCTATTATTACACTGCTATACTCTCTCGCCTCATCTGTCTCCCTCGTTTTCCCTCCCTCATCTTCTCTCTTTCTTTCTCCCTCATCTTCTCTCGCTCTCTCTCCCTTCACCCCCTCTCTCTCCCTTCACCTCCTCTCTCTCCCTTCACCCCCTCTCTCCCTTCACCTCCTCTCTCTCCCTTCCCCCTCTCTCTCCCTTCACCCCCCTCTCTCTCCCTTCACCCCCTCTCTCTCTCTTCACCCCCCTCTCTCTCCCTTCACCCCCCCTCTCTCTCCCTTCACCCCCCCTCTCTCTCCCTTCACCCCCCCTCTCTCTCACTTCACCCCCCTATCTCCCTTCACCCCCCCTCTCTCTCCCTCCCCCCCTCTCTCCCTCCCCCCTCCCCCCCTCTCTCCCTTCACCCCCCCTCTCTCTCCCTCCCCCTCTCTCTCCCTTCACCCCCTCTCTCTCCCTTCACCCCTCTCTTTCCCTTCACCCCTCTCTCTCCCTTCACCCCCCCTCTCTCTCCCTCCCCCTCTCTCTCCCTTCACCCCCTCTCTCTCCCTTCACCCCCTCTCTCTCCCTTCACCCCCTCTCTCTCCCTCCCCCCCTCTCTCTCCCTTCACCCCCTCTCTCTCCCTTCACCCCCTCTCTCTCCCTCCCCCCTCTCTCTCCCTTCACCCCCTCTCTCTCCCTCCCCCCCTCTCTCTCCCTTCACCCCCTCTCTCTCCCTTCACCCCCTCTCTCTCCCTTCACCCCCTCTCTCTCCCTTCACCCCCTCTCTCTCCCTCCCCCCTCTCTCTCCCTTCACCCCCTCTCTCTCCCTCCCCCCCTCTCTCTCCCTTCACCCCCTCTCTCTCCCTTCACCCCCTCTCTCTCCCTTCACCCCCTCTCCCTCCCCATTTTTTTTTTATATATAGAAAACGTTCCTCCTCCTCCATTCGGCTCCAGAGACACCTGGTGCTAATTTTCAGTGCCCTAAATTGATAGCAAATGTGAGGATGGATCCCCTCCCCCCTCCTCTTCTGGCATTAACACTGAGGATACGTGGAACATTTTCTTGGCCGTAATGAACCCTGGGTTTTATGTTTTTGAAGGTGTTCTTTTTTATATAATTTGACTGAATTTTGGTGGGGGGTGGGGGGGGGGGGAGCCTGCAGCCTAAGTTTCTCCTTGAGTGCGTGTTTGAGTCATAGACGTTTTGTTTTTCAATAAGCCCCCCACTTTACCCTACAACCAAACCTGGTTAGCCTCAGCTGTCTTTACCCATAATTCAACAATCCTTTTTTTCTCCTCTAGCGAAACCCTAACTGCTCCCTTCCTATTGTTGCAGCCAACAGAGTTCTGCTGGACCAAAATGGCCTCTGTTAAGAATATAGGAAGAAAATGCACCTCAGCACTGGTCCAGCCAGGATAAACCCTTTGTTTATTTGTTTAATAACATAATCATTATCATTAGGATTTTGTTAAAGAGACCATACTTAAAATACAATTTTATGGTTAAGTCAAATAGACCAGCCTACAGCCCCCTGTGCTCCTTTAATATCCCATAATAAAACGCTACATCTTCTTCATAGAACTGCGCATTTCTCTTTTCCTCAACTTCACCTAAGAAGATGGACTCAGGGAAGGTGAACATACTATTTTCAGGTTGAAGGTGGCCTCTAATTAGCGTCTTCCTCTCAGAGTGATTGTGCAACCAGTTCCCTAAACCTCCCTACCTGTCCTCCTTCTCCTTCTTCAAGGGAACAGCGCTGAGTTGGGCTGGAGACTGGACGGCCCAATGTGCAGCGTTGCCCCTGAGAGACGGTCCATGGGACCTGGTCGGCCGGGCCTAATGCGTGTTTGTGTTGGCGAGGCTTCAACATTCCACATGTCTTTGTGATTTTCAGCTCCGTGACCTCAGGAGACCCACCGCGCTGAGGAGCACAGATGGACCATGACAGCCTCTGCACCTGGCCTCCACCTCACATTGGTCCAGCCTAATTCCAAAATGTGCTTCTCACTCTTTGATTGGCTCCTGCACAGTGTTAAAAGAGCTTCATGGCTCTCTGATTGGTCCTGACTGATTCCTAATTCAGCTTGCCTCTGAAGTCCTGCTATGAGTCTCCTCACTGTCTACTTGACCTCAGAGCTCTGACTGGATCAGGCTTATAAACAGAATTCTTCTCATCCCCACCTGACATGATCTCAGGGATTCCCTACTATCAGACACACAGAACAAAACGCAGAGATAATACGTTACACCTGAACTTACACACACTCAGCTTGGTTGGTTGATGCTTTGAGCCTATTCACCCGTTACAAGCAGGGAATCCCATCACAAGGCCTGGAGATTTTCCCTGACTGCAGGCCTGGAGGAGAGTGTCTGGAAAATAATTAAACTGAAGAACAATTCCCATTGAGGGAGGGCACAGGCCATGCTTTCACACTGCTAAAGCCTGGGGGAGGTCAGGCTCTGACTAAAGGAGCATTTACCCCACTGTGGCTTTATCCTAATTAGCCAGCGGAACATGCACATGAACTTACGGCCCTGGTCGAACCCGGAAGCAGCCACACAGGGAAACTCTGTGACTTTGAGTCAACTCTCTGCATTACCAGCAGACTCAGTCATGGGGCTTCTCCTACAAAATGAAATTAGAGCCTAACAACGTTAGAAGTGCTAATTACAGCCTCATGCTAACAGGCTGGGCCCAAGTGGCACAGGGACAGGAGGACCGGCACAGGGACAAGACAGGGAAGGCAAGAGAGGAAGTTACTACATCTTACTCCCATACTCTTTCTCTAGCGGTGCTACAGCTACACAGGGCTCACCTGCCAACCGGTGCCTTTTCCTCTGGGACACTGGAGCCCCAACGGTTGCATGGTACAGTCTGCTATGTTGATGGTCCATGTTCATGTGAGCCCTCCTCCAGCTCCCATCTCCTCCCTAATGCTCCGCCCCTTATCTCACCACCTATCCCCCCTACCTCCCCTCCTCAAACACACCTGTGTCAGTAAAAGGAGGAGGAGAGGGGTGGAGAAGGAGAGAGGATCTTTTCACACCCAGTGAGGGCCCAGGGGCTGAGCTCAAACGGGATGTATCTACCACCTGTCCTCAGGTAAACCAGCCTGCTCTCACTGCCCCACTGCCCCACTGCCCCAGGGCCTTCCTCTATACATGCTCCCTCTCTTTCTCTCCATAACTCTCTCTCTCTCTCTTTCTCTCCATAACTCTCTCTCTTTATGTAACTCTCTATTTTTCGCTATGCTGCTCACCATAACACGCTATCTCTAAATCAATCCCTCACACTCCCACACACATTCACTCACTCTGTCACTCACTCTCCTTTCCAACATTCTCTCTACAGCATCTTGGCCCCGCCATTCCTAACTTTCACACCATAACAGCACCATAAACCCTGTCACCCCATAGCTCTCTGAGAAGGTGTGAAAGTCCCAATTCAATCCGGCTAGTTTATTCAACTGCAGTCGGTAAGATAATAAATGACAGTGTATAATAAACCGGAGGAAATGTAATAAATCCTCGGAGCTAAAACAGCTGAGGGACTGGTGGAGGGTGTCTTCTCTCCCCACATAGACACGTCACACAGAGTCTTTAGTCGTTGTTAACGTATGGTACAACACCAGCCTCCCACTGAATACACACATTACTGGGGCACGGGGTCACATCAGAGCTACCCCCGTTATTCAAAACTAAACACAATAACTGTCAGCCGCTGTCAAAGTGCAGAACAATGCCGTGGCTGAGTCTCCCGTTTCATACTTTTGCAATCGAGACCAAATTGTCTGCCCCCTCGCCAAAACACTTCAAATGAGACCGGCCCTGGGGATATGTCTCAGTATGGTTTACACACTAAAAACAAACACTCTCCCATTCCAGCAGCCAGAGAAATGGATGTGGGTTTCCAGAGGGCTGGGAGAGAGGGAGGGAGGGCTGTGCTGCAGAGGGGGGAGAGAAAGATAGGGAGCTGAAATGAGAGAGGGAGGGAGGGAGGGCTGTGCTGCAGAGGGGGGAGAGAAAGATAGGGAGCTGAAATGAGAGAGGGAGGGAGGGAGGGCTGTGCTGCAGAGGGGAGAGAGAAAGATAGGGAGCTGAAATGAGAGAGGGAGGGAGGGAGGGCTGTGCTGCAGAGGGGGGAGAGAAAGATAGTGAGCTGAAATGAGAGAGGGAGGGAGGGAGGGCTGTGCTGCAGAGGGGGGAGAGAAAGATAGGGAGCTGAAATGAGAGAGGGAGGGAGGGAGGGCTGTGCTGCAGAGGGGGGAGAGAAAGATAGGGAGCTGAAATGAGAGAGGGAGGGAGGGAGAGCTGTGCTGCAGAGGGGGGAGAGAAAGATAGGGAGCTGAAATGAGAGAGGGAGGGAGGGAGGGCTGTGCTGCAGAGGGGGGAGAGAAAGATAGGGAGCTGAAATGAGAGAGGGAGGGAGGGAGGGCTGTGCTGCAGAGGGGGGAGAGAAAGATGTCATAAAATGACAATAATGAGAGGCCTCTGTGCCACCCAGTGACCGCATCAAGACTGCAGTAATGACAGGGCTTGCAGTACACATGAGGGAGAGTGTGTGTGTGTGTGTGTGTGTTGTCTAACTTTACTAGTCCTCACAAGGATAGTAAAACAAGAAAGAAAAAAGGTAGGGACATTTCGCCGGTCCCCAAAAGGAAAAACGCTATTTTAAGCTTACGGGTTAGGGTTAGGAGTTAGGAGTTAGGGTTAGGTTTAGAATTAGGGTTAGGAGTTAGGGTTAGGTTTAGAATTAGGGTTAGGAGTTAGGGTTAGGAGTTAGGGTTAGGTTTAGAATTAGGGTTAGGAGTTAGGGTTAGGGTTAGGAGTTAGGGTTAGGTTTAAAATTAGGGTTAGGTTTAGAATTAGGGTTAGGAGTTAGGGTTAGGGGTTTGAGGTAAGGTTAGGGTTAAGGTTATGGAAAATAGGATTGTGAATGGGAATACATATTTAGGTTCCCACTTGGATAGTAAAACCAATGAGTGTGTGTGTGTGTGTGTGTGTGTGTGTGTGTGTGTGTGTGTGTGTGTGTGTGTGTGTGTGTGTGTGTGTGTGTGTGTGTGTGTGTGTGTGTGTGTGTGTGTGTGTGTGTGTGTGTGTGTGTGTGTGTGTGTGTGTGTGTCACACGTGCCTTTGTGTCAAGGCTGAAAAATGACCCAATTTATTGGATGTCAACATACACACAGCTTTCAAAATAATACACAACCAGTGTGCATACTGTATGCATAACATGCTCCTCCCACTGACTACCGCTGTCATCATCTGCATGATTTCTTAGTGAAAAAATGTGTCCAGCGCATCTCACTGATTACTCTACATTGCACTCCCGCCATCTCCCTGTCCTTGGTGAGCTCATGTTAGAGCGGACACAGCGGCTAGCATGCTAAGTGAGATGGGGCGGCTCAGAGGCCAGGCTTTGGGCTGTGAGCAGATGTCCTCTCACGAAATGTCACAGACAACACAGCCGCGTCCGGTGCAGCTGGCCTGCATGTATCAGGGCGAGTGGGGAGAGGCTCAGAGCTGGCGTTCAAGCTACACAACGCCAAGGAAAGTACATTTAAAAAAAGAGAAATAAGCGGAAAGACATTCGAAGCCAAACCGAACCAAAATAAAATCTGAAGGTTTAGCCCCCAGTGTGTGTAGGACATGAGTGTTACCGGACCAGACCGAAAAGAAACACAGCTACGGACCTGAGGCGCAGAAAAAAAAACTGGTATTTTTCACAAACAGCTCGTCAACCACAAAAGAGCCTCTGTACTGAAGGCCATTTCAGTTAGAGTTCTGGCCAGGACAACTTCACTGAGAGAAAAAATTTGATGGATGGATGGATGGATGGATGGAGAGAGAGAGAGAGAGAGAGAGAGAGAGAGAGAGAGAGAGAGAGAGAGAGAGAGAGAGAGAGAGAGAGTGGTTCAAAGAAAGAGAGAAAGAAAGGTTTATTTGATTAACGCCTTGGAAGATTCAGTATGGTATGGAAATAATGTGTGTAATTTGGAACTGTTTGTTTTGCATTAGGCTATATAATATCACACATAGAAAGACCCTGAAAAGAGATGTGTGAATAGAGCCATCTTTTTGTGATGTGGGTTTTGGGAAACATATCAAATGTGTCTAACCAAAATGGTTTAAACATGATGTCAAAGCAGATGTCTTCAATCAATGTCAACCGATTTGACACAATCCACACCATATTATGCACTGTAATTTGGCTGAGCAGAATATAATGAAACTACGAGACTGGAGTGTGACGTAGGTATCTGAGTCAGAGAGCACAGACAGGAGTCCTCTCTGTGAGGAACCTAGGGCTTCAAATGGTTAGGTTAATCGTGTCTCTTATCAGAAGGATTTCCCTGTGAGGGTGCCAGGGTTGTGGATTTGACTTCCTGTCCAAAGATCAAAACAGGTCTTCCACCAGAGCATTACATTTTCATTGTGTATTACAACGGTCAGAATTGACCCCAAATTTTTTGCCTGATGACTCATACGGAATTCTTTGGCTGCTATATGGATCGCTACTGTACATACTTCAGTCTGAATCTGCCATCATTGAAGTTGTTCGTGTTCACATGGGGTTGTACAAAACAACGCCATCGGCTTTTGTTTAAACTAATAGCTCACAGCTCAGACACCCATGCATACCCCACAAGACGTGCCACCAAAGGTCTCTTCACAGTCCCCCAAGTCCAGAACAGGCTATGAGAGGCATACAGTACTACATAAAGCCATGCCTCATGGAACACTATTCCACATCAGGTAATTGATGCAAGCAGTAGAATCCGATTTACAAAACAGATAAAAAAATACACCTTATGGAACAGTGGGACTTCGAAGACACACACACACACACACACACACAGGCACATATACACATAACAAGACATGCACTCTACACACATGTACACATGGATGTTGTATTGTAAATATGTGATAGTGGAGTAGTGGCCTGAGGGAACACACTAAATGCATCGGGTAAAGTGTTGTGAAATGTAATGTCATGTAATATTTTAAATTGTATATAACTGCCTTAATGTTGCTGGACCCAGGAAGCTGCTGCCTTGGGGATCTTTAATACAAACACAAATAGTGACTGGATCGTCTCTACCCACAGTTTCAAAACCAATGACCAATATTGAAAACGTGGCTTTACCCACATGTGTTCTGGCTCTGGCCCAACCCACTGGTTTCTGAGACCAATCAGATGGTTTGAATGTGTTTGCATTATGTAAGGCCTCATACTCTACTCTAGACCTCGAAGCAAGTTCCACTGTGTCTTTTCATTGTTCCCCTCTAGTCAGGGACTGATTTAGACCCGGGACACCAGGTGGGTGCAATTAATTATCAGGTAGAACAGAAAACCAGCAGGCTCCGGACCTCGCAGGGTCAGAGTTGAATACCCGTGCTAAAAGGGCCCGGGAGGGAGTCAAATTCAGAGGAGAAGAAGCAAACGTTTGGCCAGAGTAATGAGTCTGGGTAACCAGGCAACCAAAATTGGCCGAAGCATTTGTAGAGTATCTGTTGCATGTAAAAGAGAAAGCTCTGACCGAGGTATGGAATATTCCACCAGGTCACTCCTGAACCAGCGTGAATCGGCTCTCACTAGAACCCATTCCGCAGCCAGAGCAGAAGGTAAAATAAACTCTGATGAAAGGAGCAGAAACAACAACAAAAAAGTAAGCATCGACTGTATTCTCTGGGGCCAAAACCACAGATAAAAATCGAACCGCAGAATGGAGGCCAGATTGCTCTAATTCACTGTCAACTCTGCTTTTTTACTGCAGAGCCTTGAGAGAGAGAGAGAGAGAGAGAGAGAATGAGAGAGAGAGAGAGAGAGAATGGAGAGAGAGAGAGAGAGAGAGAGAGAGAGAGAGAGAGAGAGAGAGAGAGAGAGCGAAGCAGAGAGAGAGCGAAGCAGAGAGAGAGCGAAGCAGAGAGAGAGAGAAACAGAGACTGGTTCAAAGAAAGAGAGGAAGAAAGGTTTATTTGATTAACGCCTTGGAAGATTCAGTATGGGGAAATAATGTGTGTAATTTGGAACTGTTTGTTTTGCATTAGGCTATATAATATCACACATAGAAAGACCCTGAAAAGAGATGTGTGAATAGAGCCATCAGTCCTGATTCTCCCGCCCACACCTACTCCTCTCTTCCATTCACAATGTCTCTTAAATTGTTTGCCCTCTCCTTTTAATGTCAGTCTCTAAATCATCAGCTCTTAAATAAACACAGCGGCTTGGATTACCCTCTAAATCTCCGCCTGTGCTGCTAAGGAGCATGTGCAGAGGGACTCAGGCTCAGGTAATTCCGTTTGGGTGCTCCCCTGTAGGTTTGGGTTGCTGGAGGAGAGCCTCGATCATATTAAACAAAGTAGTATAATGGAAACTTGAGTACAACTCTGGAGCAGGGTGGTCTGAGTCAGATCATACAGGAACTAGTGCATGTTAGCACAAAACTATAAGGCAAAGAGATCTGCAAACATCTCACGTCAAGAATTCCTGACTTTACCATTATTTGAACATCATCCCTAAGGCCATTTGAATTCAAAGTGAATTCTGACAAAACATACCATATGTTATTGGACCTAAATCAACAAATCCAAGTTTCCCAGTCCAGTGTGGTGACAGATTGCACCCAGTCTAGGACCGGTGGAGGGGACCAAGTCAGGGCCTGTTGTAACCATTCTGTACACCCTCCACTCAGGGCAGGGGCACCCAGTATGAGCAGTGAGGTGAATCCCAGGTCCTGGGCCTACCCAGGGACTGTAAGGTCACGTATGTGCACTGCTAGATGTGTGTGTGTTGTGTTGTGATGTGTGTGGCATCAGGTGTAAACTGGGGTTCAGGTGCTGGGTGGGTGAGTGGGAGCACTGGGAGACTGTGGAGAGAAGCAGGCACACATATGCTGTGCTACGGATGCCGTTTGTTGTCGCTCGCTCTGCCACTATTGCACACACACACACACACACACACACACACACACACACACACACACACACACACACACACACACACACACACACACACACACACACACACACACACACACACACACACACACACACACACAGACTCACTCATAGGAGTTGAGATCTTTGGGGATCTCTTGGTTGTTTTGAAGGGCAAAATAGATTGCGTTTGAAAAATGAAAGGGAAAGAGATGTAGCCTCATGTTTATGAACTATAACAATATTTTCAAAGGGTGGCTCTGAACGCTACAGTGGCTCTGCCCCATGAGAGGAGGCTCTCTCATAGGCCCTCCATTTGAACTAATCTCATAACTGGGCCATCAAAACACGGAGACACTTCCTGTGTGCACAGGATGGGTCACCTAGGATAGTCACTACTGCACCTTTAGAAGTTATTCAATTAACAAATGTAGGTCTGTAAACAGGCCCACTGAAGCTAACCTCTGAACCAGGGTCTCAGAGATCCCTCAGATGGGTTTGATTAAAGGAGACCAAGGTGGAGTGAATCTTCTCTTTGAGTATGTATTCCTGTATTGGCATTTCTGCTTGAATTCAGACATATTCAAGTTAGTAATGCTCTGTCTATAGGGTGAAACAGATCGGAGTCGATTCCTCTGGCAGCTCTGTGCCCTGCGGTTGCCTACGTTACGGGTCAGAGTTCCACAGCAACAGCCCAGCACCACACTCTGTGTGCCAATAGGAGCTGTCCTAGAAGCACCTTGGATACCGACCAGCAAAGGTATGCAGGGAACAGGAGTAGGTGCCATGGCAACCCCTTGCAGGGGCTTTCTGGTCAATTACTCAAAGCACAGGTATGGTTGTGTGCATCAAAAGGGCAGGCACCGGCCTCAGACACTAAATAGCCCAAAACACAATGAGTTGACTTTCAAAATGTGAAAGCTCATAAGTAAATACACCAATATGCACGGCCAAACAAACCGTGCAACCTCATAAACGTGCTACTTCCTGCTTTAATCTTCTCCATAGTTTCTTATTGCTTCTATAAAAAAAACATTTTGTTTTTCATTCTTTTATGAAATGTATGCATTGGAACTGCCAATAAGAATTCAAATGTGTCTGAAATTATAGGTGAGTGCAGAAGTGTTGACAGTTGACGGTTATAATGAGAATGTTACCATCCCATATCATGCCTGTGAAATGGAGCCTCCGGTCCATATGAAAAGCAAACAGACAGCAAAATGAAGTGAGAGTGTCAGCTGATTTTGTGCCGGAGCCCAGAGCCGAGTCGAGCTGAGCCCTGCTTCCTCTTTAAGGAGGGAATGACTGGACTGGGCAGCAGAACCCAGTAGAATAGCATGAATCTTCAACAGACTCAACAAAATAATAAAAGGTGTGTGTGTGCGTGTGCATGCGTTTCATTGTATACTATTCTCCCACAACCATGAGTACATTTATGAGAAAATAATCAATATAACAGTTATGAGCAGGAACTGAGCAGTCTAAATGAAATAGACAGTTGCCACTTGGTCAAATGTTGCCCATTCATAACTGTACACAACTGTATAGTATCAGCACGAAGCATTTCTGAAAACTTTTCTCCTAATTTGAGTTTTAGAAGTAAGTTTTGAGTATCAAGTCTCACAATGCCATCATGACTAAATTACTGTATCTAAAAGAATGGCCAATTGTTTATTAACTAATTCATTTAGAGAGTGAAAAACTAGTGGAAATACTATCATTGTTTTGATATGATCAAAAGTGCTGTCTCCTCTGTTGGTTCGGCAAAGGCCTGTTTGTTTTTCAGCCGCTCAGAGGCGTTGTGGGTTTATTTATTTATCAGATTCCCATTAATTAAAACATTTGCACTGACAAACAGGCAAACGGACGCATTAGCACCTAGTTTACACCCTGCGTCCCCTGGCTGTCAGCTGGCGTGGCAGAGCTCTGAGGACGCACACGCCTTTAAGTGATGCGGAACCAGAGAGGGTCTGAGACCGCCAGGGAATCTCAGCTCATCAACACAGACAGCATTAAACATCACGATATCCCTGAATGGCGGTTAATATTGTACTAAAACAGAACTGTGTTTGTCTGCAGGGCTAGGAATGTAATTGTAGCATTAGCATGTCCAACCATTAAAAACCCCATGCAGTTACAGTTTCTACAATACATACTGCACTTGTAGGCTATATCTATATGTAGAATGCCTAAATACACAGACATAGCTGTATTGTTACTGTATGTTAGTGCCCCCATACCATGTCCTCCAAAGGGAGTGATGCCCTTACCTCTCTCTCCCTCACCTCCCTGTTATTTCAATGAACAAAAGAGGGGCTCTTGAGGCCGTGGGTGGATCCATAAAAGGAAGAAAGAAGCAGTGCTCCTGGTCCTTGCTGAATGGGCCCTTTCACACTTAGAGAGGCCTGTTTACTCTAAGTCAATAATGGGCCTAATTTTCTGATCATTATGGAGTCATTCCACCCACCCCCACAACCATCATTTTACGCTCTCCCATCATTCAGGCCGAATGTTCTCCATGAAGACCCAGGTCTCTGTCCAAACGGATTTGAGGCTCGCTCGCAGATGCAAACACACGCCTGTCAAATCCTCATCACGCCCCCTCACAAGACACCTTCTCTCTCTCCCTGTTCAGCTGCTAGATGTGGGAAAAAATGCTATAGCAGCTAGGGAAATAATCTATAAAGAATTACTATTTTATGTTATTTTGAATATAGATTTATTTTTACAGTGTGTTTACTATGCAGTTTACTGTTGTTACTTAGTAAATACAATTTTGTTATTTAGCATGAAGTCATTCTCCTTTCTCATTGGGTAAGATCTGAGAATGAGCCTCCATTTTGTTTTGGACCAGTATCCCTTACAGCACAGTATTAACAGTATTAACACTAAAAAGTATTAACACTAAAGTATTAACACTAAAAAGTCATATGAAAATATTCTCACAATGTATCACTGTTTGATAAAATGGTGATTATTATATTATGAAATATAAAGAGGTCAATAAATATAAAATAATATACTATATCATCTACATTTTAGCGTTGATATTTCCTGTCGTCACGCTAAAAAAGCCACAGACATGACGGAGGGAGATGAGGCCGCGAAGGGGGGAAGTGTTCATCGAAACCATCGAAGAAAGGTTCAAAACAAGAGAAAGAAAGGATCAGAAGGAGAAGCTGGCAGAGGCTGTGCGGCGGTTTGAAAAGCTGGCACCTTCCAAACAGAGCTGCAGCTTTGGGTGCCAAACGCTGCCAACCAGCCACACTGAGTTCTGCCCTGCCTCTCTTTGTCTTCACCATGGCATTTTGCCTCATCTGTATTTAGAGCTATTATTTTACATTATATTAGATTGAGTGATGTCACTACGGCCACAATTACTACTAATAATACCACTAACAATAATACAATAAATCATAATAATAGATAGAGAATTAAATATTTAGAGTTCTCATAAAACATTTTTTGGGGGAAACTATGTTGCTACTCTATTTAAATGGCAGAACTTGATAGGGATTAAATAACATAGAGATCCCGTATCAGTATTCCCAGACTGTCTGTGCCTCCACTGTCCCGGGTTCCGTACGGAAAGAGCTGTCCCAATTACATGGCAGCCTTTCCCCGGCTCTGCTCTACTGGGCAAAGCGCGAGCGGATCTGAATCTGGCTGGGAACTGGGCGGGCAGCTCTCATCCCTTCTCTCGCTCCCTCGCTCCTCGGCACAGGGAGCTGAGGAAGGCCAGTCCACCCCTCCTGCGTGGGTATATGTTTTTGGGGACAGACAGATTTTACGCCTGGCTTCTGTACAAAATGCTATAAGAAATCAAGCAGTGAGACGACACAGCAGTAGAGACAAAAGAAATACATTAACAAAATTATATTTATAAGGAGGGCTGAGACAACTAAACAATTGTATATGTTTCCGTGCCCATGATGCTGTGCTTGCTATAATGTGTTATTTAACTACGATACATGTTTGTAAAGTCATTCTGGTAAATGTGTGTCCATTTTAAATCAGTCAAAACAAAATGATAAGCACAAAATCATAATTAACAGAAAATAACATTTAAAAATGCTGCCAAAAGGGTATACCATTACAATCCTCAGTCACTGTAGATAACAATGTTGATAAATAATGAATTATTTGTAATGTGCAATTTAAAAACAGATGTTTTCTTGTGACAGCTGAAACCAAGACGCCTAAAGGAGACATTTATATTCAATCAAATCGAAATGTATTTGTCACATGTATACAAATGTATTTGCGCTGAATACAACAGGTGTAGTTAGACCTTACAGTGAAATGCTTAAAAAAAGAAGGTGTGTGTGTGTGTGTGTGTGTGTGTGTGTGTGTGTGTGTGTGTGTGTGTGTGTGTGTGTGTGTGTGTGTGTGTGTGTGTGTGTGTGTATGTGTGAAGGTAAGTAAAGAAATAAAACAACAGTAAAAAGACATTTGAAAAAAAGAGTAGTAAGGCTATATACAGACACCTGTTAGTCAGGTTGATTGAGGTAGTATGTACATTTAGGTATCGTTAAAGTGACTATGCATATATGATGGGGGGGGGGGATGGGCACACAATGCAAATAGTCCGGGTAACCATTTGGTTACCTGTTCAGGTGTCTTATGGCTTGGGGGTAAAAACTGTTGAGAAGCCTTTTTGTCCTAGGCTTGGCACTTGACCCTGTGAATGTATTGTTTTTATAAAGAAAATGGGATACTATGATAAAGTATGTCTGTGTACTAACAAGCCAGTAAATGCACTGTGATTATGGAGGAATTATGGGTAAAAGTGGTTAAGGAGCGCACAGTGTCCCTGCAATCCTAACCGCCTAACGGGTTGAGTCTTTTCATCTGTTCCTCAGACTTCCTATCACCCTCGAATAATCTGTTTACCAGGGATTCCATACACTCTGCGCTCCTCACACACACACAAAGGGAATTGGGAAAACTAGGGCCCTGAAGACGGGCCAAGCTAGGCTGTTTGAGATCCCTGCACCCTTTGCATATTAAAAACGCCACTGTGTCAATGACACTGTTCTGTCATGAGTGGCTCGCCGACGCTCAAACTTTATTGGTGCATTTATTCAAATGACAACAGCATATTAAACTTCCATTGAGAAGGTTCACGGGGTGTTTTTCACACGAGATGAATGTGGCCCCCCTCGCGCCGGTTCTCAGTATTTCTCTGTCGGCCCGGGTTACAGACCCATGCCAGAACATTGGAGGAACACAGTTCTGTTCTTCTTCCAGAAGTCTGCAGTTCAGTTTATTTATCGGCCAAGGAAAAGAGCAGATCTTTTTTCCTGTAAAACTCATGGTTCTTTTTAGTACTACTTTTAATGTCCGCCACTTTTCCTTCATCACCCTATATCTAAGAGCCAAACACTCTTGGCCAAAGCATGACGTACCCAGACTTAAAGGATCCACATGACCGTGTGGTCCCATCCACACTCTCTTTGTGTCTGGGCACAGGGACAGAGACAGTATGAGACAGAATGGTGCAACAGCAGAATCAGAGAACATAGGACCAACGCCCATCCACAACCCCCAAGCCTTCCCAGGCCTGCCTTCATAATAGACAAAGACAAAAACGCAAAGGGCTGGCTGTATTTTGGGGGGAAATACAATTCTGTGTCACATTTGGCAACTTCATATTAATTTCGAAAAATCTGATAATACCATTATCTCCTTTTAAAGCTCGGGATATTGTGCAAATCATATTAAATCTGTACGATAGATAAGGTTGACAGGGTGTTAAGTCTTAAGTCTCTGTCGGTCTCCAAGGCTCTCACTCTCTTTGTTCGGTTTGGTTAAATCATTCTCTCTGTTCTCTGCCGTGGTCTGCGAGATGGAGAGTCTGGGAGATGGAGATGGGCTCGTAGTCCCGGCGGGTAAGCGCCAGAGTTCACCGCACCATGGAGCTGGCATAGGTCAGCGACCCAACAATGCACATCCCTGGACAAGATCTCTCTTAGCATGGTGGACAGATTAGGGGTGCACTCAGAAACATCTTATTATCATAACAGAGCAGTAATGAGAGCCGTACGAGAGGGAGCACGCTCCAAACATGACTAATACTGGAACAGCGGCGATTCATCAGACTGACAAATATGGAACACACCACACAAAAACATGAACTTTTCCCATCGCGCAGTGACCTGAGCTGAGCCTTGGCAGGGCCTGACTGGCTGAGCCCTAGCAGGGCCTGACTGGCTGAGCCGTGGCAGGGCCTGACTGGCTGAGCCGTAGCAGGGCCTGACTGGCTGAGCCGTAGCAGGGCCTGACTGGCTGAGCCGTAGCAGGGCCTGACTGGCTGAGCCGTAGCAGGGCCTGACTGGCTGAGCCGTGCTTTATTCAACATCTGATCAAAGATGAGCTCAGTCCGTTCTTCCTCCACATCCCTGAACCATTATCATCAGCAGCATCAGGAATTACCTCAGGACAACCCGTCCTGGGTGACTGACTCTTACAGGTTAAATGCAATTGCATTACGTTGGGTGAACAGCCAGGTATTTGTCTAAAATACTTTTGATAAGGGGTCTTGCAGCTGTGGAGCAGCAGTGTAAGCTGCTTTGATCAATAATAGCTAGCCCTCACTGCCCCGCCCATAAGGCCTAAGTCTATAATTGGACAAAAGCACTGTTGCAGAGGAGGAGAGGAGTCTCCTGTCACTCATACTGCGATGGAAAAACCTGCAGCTGGCGACGGTGACATCAGTGGGCAGAAGAACTGCAGCACACCGATGGCTCAGATGCACTGATAAGGCCTGGACTCTAATAGCTTCTGAAAGACACAGACACCCTGGGAGCTAAGAATAAAACGGTAATGTTGCCACTCCAAAGGTTAGAATGGAACCACTCACTGTTCCCCCTCTCTCCCTTACACTCAGTGGACTTTTAACCCCAGCTCCTTCAGAGGCTCTACTGGTTCGTGCTTTTTAAGATGGTACTTTCCATTCTTGCAGTGTACAGTGGAGGGAGTGTGGGCTGCTGTTGAGGTGTTACGGTGGTGAAGCTTATGGGCAGTAGAACCAGGTGGATCCTATGGCTGTCAGCCGACAGTTCTATGCCGTCTCTGTAGAAGTGAGGAGGCCTGGAAGGCTTGTGCATCTGCCAACAAGGGCAGCTTAGACCCAGCTTTTAAAACACTTTCTATTCTCTGACATGAGTGTGAACAAAGATGCGGGGAAACAACGATTTCAACAAAAGGTAACAAAAAGCAATGATTTAGGATGGAATTACCACCCTGTACAGAGGCACAAAGCCAAACCACTGGGCAAAAAAATGGTTGAATTGACGTTGTTTCCACATCATTTAACCAAAATATTCTATGTGATGACGCTGAATCAACGTAGAATACTGATTGCATTGGCAAAAAGTAATCAATGTAAGGGAATTTCCTATTTTACCCATCTTTTAACCTAAATCCAATGACACTGTGGGGGGGGGGGGGGGGGGGGGGGGGAATGATGTTGAGTTCACATTAGGTGACAACTCAACCAAATGTAAATCAAAACTAGACGTTGAACTGACGTCTGTGGCCAGTGGGTCAGCTGAACTGTAGCATCAATTTAAGTTTCAGAAAATAAATAAATCTTGACATACGTAAACACACACACACACACACACACACACACACACACACACACACACACACACACACACACACACACAGAGAGAGAGAGAGAGAGAGAAGGGTAAAACAGTATCGGGATGACTGGTGAATACTGGAACAGGGTAAAAGAGCTAAGCTCTAAGGGGCGGCTTCACAGGGAGCTAATCTGAGCCTGGGTTAGCGGCAGCACATTGTGAAACAGGAAGACGAGCTCACAGAGGCCCAGCTAACTGACGCTGAGTTACACACTGTGCTGAAAAGAACACGGCATGGGGTACTCTGTCACAGAGGTCTGCAGCACCACGGTGCCAAGAAGCAGAATTAGGGCTCTGTAACTGTACGCTTGCCTGGTGTAAGACAATACGTTTCTTTAGCCTTATACTAATGGATAACCAACGCAGGAGAGGGTTCTACGTACGTTAGGGTTCCATCAGCCCATACCTGAGTCAATCAACTAACTGCACCCACAGCATACCTGACAACACTTTTCACTTGAGTGTTTCATTGCTAACCGACAATAGGAAACACAGAAAACAAATGGAAGATTCATTTCAGCACGATCACAGTGGACTGTTCAGTTGTAGACAAAGACGAACGCCAAAAGCAAAATCTTCAAGCAGCAAATGTATTGTCAGACAGAAATTGCAAGGTTACTTCATAAACATGAAAAATGTGCAGTCAAGACTCAAAACTATTTCATGCAGTCCTTATTGCTTTTCTCATGATCAATGTCATGGAATAGAAAAGGATGAATTGTGTAATCAGAGACAGATTCAAATATATTATTGAAAAATATATATTATTATTACTATTATTATTTAAGATAATTTACAAAACAAAGTGTGGCATTATTTTAGTGATACCCAAGACAAGCTATCTAAACAGCTAATATATAATAAATGATCAATTCATCTTTAAAATTCTGCGGAACATTTGACCTCCGACATGGGGGGCTCTGTGTATCCACCAGACTAAGAGAAACGTAACATTCAATATATACTATACATTTCCTTGACACCGGGGTCTCCTCTATTTCAACATGACATTTTCCAAAGTAAGTATCCACATGTTCCATACAAGTAACTGATGAAAAAGGACTGCTTATACAGTATCATATAAAGTTTGTTGAGGAAACACCTGTGTTGAATTTGGACAAATAAAAAAGTGAATAAACATACTAAACCAAACTGACGATCGAATATAGAGAAGGGTTGTCTCTGTACGCAGTGTGCATGTGTGTGTTTGTTTGCATTCGTTTATGGAAGTCTCTGTGTATAAGCTATAAGAGTGTGTGTGAGAGAGTGTACGTGTGTGTGAGAGAGAGAGCGGGAGCGAGTGTGTATTGGCGAAGCGACCGAAGCAGGGCTGACTGTGAGGTGGGCTGCGGTGCCAGAGAGAGTAGAGCGCGGGAGGCTGAGGCTGGAGACAGGGCGGCTCTCCCTGCCACCGTCGCCTGCATCCCAAACAGCCTGGTACTGGGCCAACTGTCACCATGCTCTTCAGCCCACAGACACACAACAGACTGCTACTGACACACACACCACACCACACACACACACCACATACCATACACACACCACACACACATGCTACACCGCACAAGCACCGCAAACACACACCACACACTCTGGATCCAGCATCACTACTCTGGACGGTTCTGACTTAGAATATGTGGACAACTACAAATACCTAGGTGTCTGGTTAGACTCTAAACTCTCCTTCCAGACTCACATTAAGCATCTCCAATCCAAACATACCCTCGTAAAACTGACCATCCTACCGATCCTTGACTTCGGCGATGTAATTTACAAAATAGCCTCCAACACTCTACTCAGCAAATTGGATGCAGTCTATCACAGTGTCATCCGTTTTGTCACCAAAGCCCCATATACTACCCACCACTGTGACCTGTACGCTCTCGTTGGCTGGTCCTCGCTTCATACTCATTGCCATACCCACTGGCTCCAGGTCATCTATAAGTCTCTGCTAGGTAAAGCCCCACCGTATCTCAGCTCACTGGTCAGCACCCACCCATAGAATGCGCTCCAGCAGGTATATTTCACTGGTTACCCCCAAAGCCAATTCCTCCTTCGGCCGCCTTTCCTTCCAGTTCTCTGCTGCCAATGACTGGAATGAACTGCAAAAATCACTGAAGCAGGAGACTCATATCTCCCTCACTAACTTTAAGCACCAGCTGTCAGAGCAGCTGACAGATTACTGCACCTGCACATAGCTCATCTGTAAATACCCCATCCAACTACCTCATCCCCATACTGTTATTTATTTTTATTTATTTTGCTCCTTTGCATCCCAGTATCTCTACTTGCTCATTCGTCCTCTGCACATCTATCACTCCAGTGTTCAATTGCTATATTGTAATTATTTTGCCACTATGGCCTATTTATTGCCTTACCTTCCTTATCCTACCTCATTTGCACACATTGTATATATACTTTTTCTATTGTATTATTGACTGTAAGTTTGTTTACTCCATGTGTAATTCTGTGTTGTTGTTTGTGTCGCACTGCTTTGCTTCATCTTGGCCAGGTCGCAGTTGTAAATAATAACTTGTTCTCAACTGGCCTACCTGGTTAAATAAAGGTGAAATAAAATAAAAAATAAAATAAAACACACACACACAAAACAAAACAGCCTTAAAGACACTAATTTATAGTCAGACAATTACTGTGCACATTAGCAGATGTGTGCACACATTTGCAGATGTGTTTGTTTACAGACAACACACCCCTAAACATACATATTTGAATTCAGACATATTTGCACACAAGCACCTGAACAAATTTACCAGCACAGACTTTATCTCTGGATAAGCACACATTTAAAGACACATACACAACTCAAAAACAACACACAGACTAAACGGTGTGTCAGTGGTGTCAAATGTGTTCTGTAATGTGTTGTATTAGAATTGTAGAATTGATAAGGCGTTACACTTGGAGGCAATTCTCTTTATTTATCACAGGCATTTGGTCTAGTGGTGCACGGGGAGGAGCAGGGTTTGGCAAGGCTCAGAGTGGGGCTGCAAAAGGCTTTACAAACTGACCTGTGTGTGTGTGTGTGTGTGTGTGTGTGTGTGTGTGTGTGTGTGTGTGTGTGTGTGTGTGTGTGTGTGTGTGTGTGTGTGTGTGTGTGTGTCTGTGTGTGTGTGTGTGTGTGTGTGTGTGTGTGTGTGTGTGTGTGTGAAAAAGACAGAAAGCTGTAAGGCGTTCACCAACTGACCTGGTGAGTGGATGAAGTAGGCCAGGTAGAGGTCGAGCTCCTTGACGGACACGCCGATGTGGTGGGGCTGGACGCACAGGCCGTGGTTCGCGCACTGGGGCGACTTAACCAGCCGCTCTCCGTCCGTGCTCTCCAGGGGGCTGCCCTTGAACAGGATGACCATCACCAGGTCCAGCCGCCACACCTTGTCGGCCTGGCGGAGACAGTCGATACGGCGGATCTTGCCCTTCTGGTCGGGGTTGGAGAGAACACAACAGGGGGGCTTCTTGCCTGTGATGGTGAGCACAAAGTCCTCACGGAACTCGGGCCGGATGTCCTTTCGGAGCTTGGCCAACAGCCGCGACGCCCACTTCTGCTTGATCTCGGGCTTCTCACCCAGCAGCTCGTCCTTCACTGCGCGTTCTTCATCCTTTGTCATCCTCTTCTCGTGCTTCTTGAAGTACTTGCGTTTGCGTGCCTGCAGGTTGAACCAGGTGTAGGAGAAGGCACGGACATGGGGGAGAAGGGCCTCGATGAAGGGATGAAATTCATCCTAATAGAGGGAGAGAGAGACAGAGAGAGAGAGAGAGACAGAGAGAGAGAGAGAGAGAGAGAGAGAGAGAGAGAGAGAGAGAGAGGGTGCTCTGTTATTCTCATGCTGTATGGTGTCATGCAAGCAGCTGGAGATCAGTTATTGAATATAGAAGAGCGATGAGGCAATTTACTGAAATTTTTCCCCAAAATAATTCCTGTTTTGATAGAATGTAAATGCACTGCCAATAGAGGGGATACAGTTCAGAAACAACATAATTAGACAGGGCTAGCATTACCAACAATACCACTAACTGACATAATAATGATCATATTAATAATCATAATAATCATATTCAAAATGTAATAATACTGTAGGTACATACATACAATTACAATGCAAATAGTAAATTACTGGTCCTGTCCTTCTTACAAAAAAATATAACCTGAAAGCACATTTAAAAACTATATTAAACTGTAATAACAGATTAATTTACATTTAAAAGACAAACGAGATTAAACAATTCAAGGCGAAAAAACACTTGTTTTTTACATCCACTGTAAAGGAGAAGTTATTCAGCTATACCATAATACCTTCACTACACATCGCTCAGCGACAATGCCTAGATCTCGCCATAGTGTTCCTGTGCCAGGGTTGCCACACATCGGTCGTTCACCGCCAATCTTAGCCGCCACAAGACCACTGTTAAAATGTGCAGCTAAAAGATCTGCCATACCATGTCCTATCTCTCCTGCTGCCATGCAAAAGAAGTCTAACCAGACTCACATTTCAACAACAAACTGAGAGCGGACAGAAATCACCACATAAACACACAGCAAGAGGAAGACAGACGGTCTGGTAGTTACCATTTTGCACTCTCATCATAAATTTGGCACAACGTTCAAAATGAAAAAGAAATCTCCAACACCACTTTTTTTCTCGCACTCACAAATGTACAGCAAGTGCTGGTTTGACAGGGTGTAAAAAATGTGCAAAAGATCACTGGTTAAATCTGGGAAGGAAAGACAAAATACCCAAATTTAAAGAGAAGAAAACTAATATTGAGAAATAATGGAAATATGGTAAAAATAGAAATGGTGAATGGTATTTAAGAACAAAAATGATCCATATATAACAACTGGAATAGACACATTTAAAATAAACAAACACTCTTCTTTTGCGCTTCCACCCCCCAAAAAATAAGGAAATAAAGCAACAACAAAAAATCCTTGGCAAAGCGTGATTGGTAGTGGTGTTTGCTCAGATCTGTGGGCCCCGTACGACTCAGAGAGACACACACAGGCGGGGGGGGGGGGGGGGGGGGAGGAGTGCAGAGCACAGAATAGGAAAAAAAGGAGAGAACCGAATCAATGTTGGACGAGCGCGTACGACCGCTGGCAAAGCCGAGTGCTGCTTCTTTTTTCCCCTTTTCTCTCCAACTCTCTCTCTTTCTCTCTCTGTTTCTCTCTCGCCGTCTCTCGTCCTCTCCGCGTTCTTTCCCTAACCATTGCTTGAGCCTTTGCCAACACGAGAAGGGCCCACCTATTTGGCAGCAAGATGCCTGTAGCCCAGCCAATGCGTTAGCTTCAAGAGCTGAAAGGGAGGGAAAGGAGAAAGGAGGGGGGGGGTTAGTGGCAAAGAGAGGGAGAGAGCCGGAGAGAGAATGAGAGAGGGAGAGCGAGAGAGGGAGAGCGGGAGAGAGAGTGTACGTAGTCCTGTCCGACAGTGCACAATTTGCCAAATCGACAAGTTCCTATCTGATACATAGGCAAAGTTCAGGAGACATGTATTTCTCGTACACCAATCCTAGCTACCCTCAGTCTGCTTCCATCTCCAGTATGGCCGCCATTGCCTCATCTCACTACCCCCACCCTCTCTTTCTGCTTCCATGACGCCACCTTGGCACAGGATGGCAAGAGAAAACACACAGCTCCAAAATCCCACCAGACCCCACAACCAGCAGCTGGTCTTGGATGTACCACAGGAACAAAGAGGGGGAAACAAACCCACCATTTTTCCCACCCTGAGAGAAGATGCATCAATGTATCACCGAGTGCTTTAAAACCAAAGACACTGCATGTTTATTACGGAGGGTAAAAGGAGGAACACCAAATGGGTACTGCTCCGGTACAACTGTAGCTATGGCGCATTCAGCCCAATCTCATCAACACCAATCCAAAATCAGGAGAGTCTGCAGATAAATCATTGAGCTTTATTTCTCTTCTACAATTGCTGGACAGTTTGCAGAGGCATCTGTAACGGTCTGAATAAGTGGATGTCTTATTGTTCTTTGGGTTGAGTTTGCAGGGTTCGTAATTGCCGTAAAATGGAAGAACGTCTCTATTTCTGGTCCACCATTTGCAACAAAGATGATGGAAAACACATTTGTATTAGTGCACGCTCACTCTGTACTACCGATATAATCTAATCTCTAGTTAATATGCTGCAGTATCATGCACTATTTCTGCTTAATCTTAGAATGATGAAGACAGCGTCACACCAGCATTTAGTAGTTGGCTTCAAGATGTTC